>NC_080203.1:120936200-121239138 GCF_030028045.1 Hippopotamus amphibius kiboko
TAACCATGGCATCAGAAAAAAAGAATAATAAATTGCATCAAAAGGCATATTCAATGCCTTATGCTTTTCTCACAGGTGGGGTTAGGAGGGAACGGAGTAGCCTAATTATTCAATATATATTAGGTCCTGAATAATACTTATATGCATTTACTTAGCTCAGGTTCCCAGTTAAAATGACCAAGCAGTTTCTGTGTTACCCCCCAATTCCTGCCCTTTCTAGCTGTCCCCCCAAATCAACAGAATAATGGGAATCTGGGCAATATGGGTGTGGCAGCTATAGAAGGTCATAGTGACCTTTGAAGGAGGCTTTGAGAAGCTGAGCCTCACAGACCCAGGACCTTGCCCATGCCCTGGTGGGCTTGCTGCCAGTCTTCCCACTAGGGGCTGGGGTTTCCTGGGGGCTCCCAATCTATTACTACAAAGCTCCTTAAAGAAGATGCCTTTCTCTGTCAATCTCTCCTAAATCGATTCAGCCCCTGAAACATCTGTTATAGTTGTCTGTTAAACGTCAAAGCACATTTTTAAGGTCATGAAAGTATACTTCAAGATATTCTTTCATGCAATCAACAAATATTTATGAAACTGCCAGGCAGTGTGCTAGTCAATGAGGGTAAAAGAGGAAAAGGTAAAGGGCCTTGTAACCTTGTGAGAGAGAAATGCAAACAAAGAATCAGTACCATGTGGTGTGTATCATGTCAGAGACCAAGGACCAGGGGAGGAACAAAAGAGATAATACTTCACTTTGTCTAGATGGGCAGGGAAGCCATCACACTGCACAGGACCTCAAAGCAGAATCTCAAAAGGGACAGAAACAAGTTTTCCAAGCAGGAGGAGTAATGCATTCAGGAGAAGGGCGTGGCCTGTGTGAGTCCCACAGGCTGGGCACCAGAGTGGAGGGGGAGGAGCTGGAGAGGACAGCAAGGGCCAGGGCACTGAAAGTCTAGAATGCCATCTTAGGGAACTCAGATTTTGTCCTGATACCAATGGGAAGCCGTCAGAGGATTCTCAGCAGATGACAGATAGAGGACTGGGGCTTGGGTGGGGGCATTGGATTGCCCTGTGGTATTTTTTTCCCTGTAGCGTTTATTATCTTTTACTCCTCTACATAATTATTACATTTAGTGTTGCTCTCTCCTCATGGGAATGTGAGCTCTGTGAGGGTGGAGACCTTTGGCTGTCTTGTTCACTGATGTTCTAAATTAGAAGTGTCAGGCACATAAGTGACATTAACAAATATTTTATGATAATCGAATGAATGAGTGGTATGGTCAGAACAAAGCTTCAGAAGGATCATTCTAGGAAGCATTTTGATGGTGACCTTAAGAGATAGGGAGAGCAGCTGGGAGGTTACTCAAAGAACCCAAGTCAGAAGCCACAAGGGTCTAAACTAAGACAGCGGGACCCAAGGCAGGGAGACATGGTAAGAATGACGCTTACCAGAAGTGAGGGCAGTGAAATGTAGGGGAGAGTGCGGGCTGCAGGTGTAGTGAGCGGGAGAGAAGAGAGGACCCTGATGGGTGCTAGGAGCTGGGTTTACCTCGGTAGAAGCTGCCAACTCTCCTCGGAACAGGATCATTGTACAGGTGTCTGTTTTCTTTGGGGGCAGTGCCATCATCAGAGTGGGGGTCATGATACGCTCCACCCTGAGACAAAAAATAGGTTTATAAAAAGTAAACAACAGAGTGATGATGATGTGGCCTGTGAACTTAGAACAGTGCCTAAGTGATCTATAATTTACTCCGGGATCTATTTAAGAGAAAACTCAGAATTATGGCATGAGGAAAATTGCTTACTTTATAAACCAATTCAAATTATTTGTGGGAGATTGGGTATGAATAAATCTTAAAAGATAGACTGTAATGATGCTGAATGACCAATCTTTACAGACACGTTCTATTGTAAAAGGTAGCAGCTCTAGAAAATTCAGACCTCAGACTTCTGCCGTGCATGGAATGAAGAGGTGCCTTCTCTGGAGGACTCCTTAACGGAAGATCGCGCCACAGTCATCTCTGGAGGGAGCTGCTCACCAGGCTGGAAGTCAAATTTAAAAGGATTTATAAGAGTGTGCTGTTCCTAGGGATGAAAATCAACTAAACTGCCATGGGTTTTATTTGGTATAACCAGTACCTTAACCGGCTAAAATTAAAAATCTGAGTTGGCTAAAACACAAATTGTCCCGTAAAAGAGTGAACCATCTGATGAATGTAAAATAAGTCAAACAAATGTCACACAGATGGAAAGTGAAATTCTCATTAAAGTTAATGCAAGCAGGGAATGAATTACTCTGAAAATAGTTCAATTAATTATTAAAAACAAAGAAAATCATCTTCCTAATATCTAGAAAGTTATGGTTCTGAGCAGCTCCAATCTCTAATTAGAATTAGACATTCTAATGGTTAATCCAAAACTTCTCGAGCATATTTTAGGCTGAGTTCTCAAAAAAGAACTACAGATGCAAAATTATTTTTCATGAAGGACGTACATGGCAGATTAAGATGAAAATAAATGTTCTTTGGATATATCAAGGAATTGAATCAGTGCCCTTAATAATTTCTGTCTTAAAAATTCCCTAACTACTGTAGTTTATGTACTTAAGTTTTCTTAATCTTCTCTAGGATAACAGTACTTATACTTCATGTATTCTCTTAATAATCACGACAGCACTCATCTCCGGAGACACTACCTAGTTCTCTCAAGGAAGTGAGTCACAAGCTAAGAGCAGCCTTGGTTCACAGTGGTGTTCATTGAGGGGAAAAGTAGCATTTTCTACCCTCAGAAAAAAAAAGATTAAGGAATAAAATTACCAAGCCATTCGGAGGAGTTGGTTGAATTACATATCTGCACATTACACACAGAAAGAGTATTATCTTGAGCCTTGCACGATGTGTCAAAAACGGTTTATTTAAAATTGAAAATATGATTCTCTTTTTCTCCCCCTCACTACCCAAATGTACTACCAAAGGATTCTGGGCAGGAAATCATCCAATGTAGCCTTTCTTCTTTCTACTTTGTGACAAGATCTCATTTGAATTTTATCACCTGCATTGTGTACAAAGGCCTCTAGAAAAGTATCTTAGGAAACAAATGATTTAAATCTAACCTAAACTCTAAGTGACAGAGCCAGTCTAGGCCCCTTGCTCTTGAAGGTGGCTACAGTACTTGGCAAGAGGGTGGTTCCCATCATTATTCACGCCTTCAGTTACTTGTCAAGCTGTCTGCCACCTTTGTGCCTTTAAACTTGCACTTTCTTGCAGCCTGGCACTGCATCTCCTGAACTGGACTTAAAATGCACTAACAGTTGGATCTGTGTTTAGCCTACAGTTATTGTTTTATAATTAGCTTATGTCCACCATGTTCATGAAGCCTTTTCTCTAGCACTCTCAGAGAGCCAGTCCATTTGTCCTTTTCCCAAGGTATAGTTTTTTGTTTTTTTTGCTTCTTCTCTATTTACACTATGCTTAATGCTAACACACTTTACTGGTTTTGACCTCCATGTAACATCTATGTGTAGCTGCCAGACTCTAGAGATCTTTCTAGGCCCTAAATGATCCCTTCTCTCTAGAGGAGCTCCTCCGACCACTGCTCTGACTCCAATCATGACATCTGCTACCCCTCCTCTCACCTGGGCCCCAGACAGTCTTCCCAACCTCATGGAGAACATCTCTGCATAGGGGTCTAGGGTCACACTTCAACCTCAACATGACAGCATGACACAGTGCAAGAAGCTCTGGCCTAGAGAACTGGACATTGTCTCAAGATCCCAGCTTCACCCTGAACTAGTTGGGTGAACTTGGGCAATCCACCCAACCTCTTAGAGCCTCAGCATGCTCATCTGTGCAATGGGGGGGGTTGAATTAAGTGACTTCAAGTCCTCTCTTCTACTCTGAAAAGGAGCTCCTAGAAGAGAAACCTTGAAGGCTTCCTTTTTCTTATATTCAGTCCTTCAATTCACAAGTCCCATTTCTACTTCTGAGGAGTCTTTCAGTCTCACTCTTTCTCTGTCTTCCCACTGGCACTGACTTAGTCCAGAACATATTCTCCTCACCTCATGCTTGGATTATTGCAAAAGCCACTCTAAATCTTGCATTTTTTCACGCCAGCCAAGTTGCCCAAGTTGCAATCCCACAGCTCACCATGCTACTTAATGTCTCAGTTACCCTCCTTCTCTTCCAGATACTCTTTTGGGCCCTCCCTCAAGCCTCTTTCCTAGTGTCCACTCTACTTTCTTTCCCTGGTGAAACCCCCAGCATCTCAGAAGTTTCTGATCAGATTCCACCCCTGCCTCCTGGGGGCCTCCCACAACCCTCTGCTGGGACTGTGCTGTCCCCCTCTGTCCCTGCTCCCCTCTGTCCCTGCAGTGCACACAGCTCCAGCACAGTGTGGCACTCAGCCTCACAAGTATTATCGCCACCTATCTATTGGCAAGTGTTATCCGACCACCCCCAGCCCATACATTCTAAGAGGACAGGGACCACATCTTTTTCATCCTTCTAATTAGAGCCTATCATGGTGCCTAGCTCAGTAAATGCCTGAATACATCTTCATCCTTTACCCAGAAAACCTCTCTCCACATCTGAGCTCTGAGCAAGACCTTCAGTTGCTCCTAAAGCCATTTCTGATTATACCTGCTCACAATGATCTCTCCCTGTCCTCAAGTACTTTTTATAGCCAGTGCCACAGAAATTTGGTTCTTAATTATTTCATTGTTATCATGTATAATTTAATCTTCCCTGAGAGAAGATAAATTTCTCAAGAGCAAGAACCCTGTCTCAGACTCTTTTGAGTGCCCAAGAATACCCAGCATAAGGAAGGTATTCAGTGTCTAAAGAACAGCCCCCATCATCCTAGAAGCAGTGGCAACAACTAAAACATTTACTCTGTGCCCAGCATAGGGCACACAGTGCTTTATACACCATGTTTAATCCTCACAACAACACTCAGATGAGGAATCGAGGCAAAGAGAGATTATATCACTTTCCCAAATATACGGAGTCTGAAGCACATTGCAGAACTGTGATACAAACCCAGGTCTGCCTGCCTTTCCAGCCCAAGCTCTTAGCTACTTTGCTACACCAACTGCTCAGTTATTGACAATCTCCTCCTCCCCAGCACTCATCTTGCTAAGCTTCCCATTGCAGACTCCATACGTATTTTCTGGAGCTCTGACACACGCTGATGAACCTATTTTTGTATTCTCTAAAAGGGGAGTACTTTTCCTACATGACACTCTTTTCTTCTAACACTGGTTTTTCTCCACCTTCATTTCTTTGATGCAGGTGAATGTTTCATAACATGAAAATATAATTTTAAAAATATGTGTTCTGTTACAAGAATGCTACTTCTTTTAAACAGGTTAGTGTCAGTTCTGGAGTCTGAAGATCAATAAGATGGAGGGAGTATTATGCTAAAAACATTGCCTTGAGATTTAAAAACAACCCAAAAGACTGAAAATTAACATTTATCCTGGCTTGAAGTTATATTTACCTATAGTTCTGGATAAATTTAAAACTTTTAAACTCAGTTAAGATATCGAGTAAGGTATTAGCAAAAGGGTTTGATTTAAGCAAATGTAATTTGGAGAGATTAGAGAAAATTCCCATGAATTCACACTGAATTTTGAGAAAATTAAAAACTAACCCATATAGCTAATGAATTCTATAATAAATCAAAATAGGATTCTCTAATGCAAATCAAAACTACAATTAGGTACAACCTCATGCCGGTCAGAATGGCCTTCAATAAAAAGTCTACAAATAACAAATACGCTGGAGAGGGTGTGGAGAAAAGGGAACCCTCCTACACTGCTGGTGGGAATGTAAGTTGGTGCAGCCACTATGGAAAACAGTATGGAGGTTCCTCAGAAAACTAAAAATAGAATTACCATATGATCTAGCAATCCCACTCCTGGGCATATATCTGAACAAAACTATAATTCAAAAAGATACATGTACCCCTATGTTCACAGCAGCACTATTCACAATAGCCAAGACATGGAAACAACCTAAATGTCTATCAACAGATGAATGGATAAAGAAGATGTGGTACATATATACAATGGAATATTACTCAGCAATAAAAAGAATGAAATAAAGCCATTTGTAGCAACATGGATGCAACTAGAGATTATCATACTAAGTGAAGTAAGTCAGAAAGAAAAAGACAAATAGCATATGATATTACTTACATGTGGAATCTAAAGTATGACACAAATGAACCTATCTATGAAACAAACAGATCAGGGACATAGAGAATAGACTGGTGGTTGCCAAGGGGGCAGGGGGTGGGAGAGGGTTGGATTGGGAGTTTGGGATTAGCAGATGAAAACTGGTATATGTAAGATGGATAAACAATAAGGTCTTACTGTACAGTACAGGGAACTATATTCAATATCCTGTGATAAACCATAATGGAAAAGAATATGAAAAAGAATGTATATAAATGTATAACTGAGTCACTTTGCTGTACAGCAGTAATTAACACAACACTGTAATTCAACTATACTTCAATAAAAAAATAAATGAAAAAAAATAGCATTCTCTGAACAAAATATGCCAGAAAGGAACATTTAAGAAAGGAAAGAGATTTTGAAAAACAAGCTTTCTGAGTTCTCTTGAATACTCAACAATTAGCTTAAATAACTAAAAAACATTTTTTAACAGATTAGTCCTTCAAATACTGCTTCCTAAAATGTGTCCTATCAAGAAAGTATGACCTCCTGCAATAGGGACAACTGCACACTGACGCTATCAAATTCCCGCACCACCTTCCCAGGATGTGCCGACAGGTCTGGCCAAGGTCCTAAGTTGTACCTGAGGTGATAAGAGCTGCAGGCTGTTGGCTCTGGCTGCCATTCCTTGCCCTACGCTCAAGCTTCCGTCCAAGCCTTTGGCTCTCACTTTGTCCCGGGTCACATACATGGAATGCCTGTGTGGACGCTGCTGGGAGGAGAAGGGGCTGGTGTAGCCCAGCCCATATGAAAAGGATTCATGAGGCGCAGACAGCGAATGAGAATGGCTGCTGTCCATGTGTTCGGGCAGCTTCAACTCCTCCATCGTCTTAGAATGCCTGGTTGTTGTTCGGCGTGAGTCAAGTGTGCCCTCACTTCGGTTATTTCTCCCCGAGGGGCTGAGCAAAGTTCTTGTGTCGCTGTGCCTGGTGGGGGTTGGGCTGGTGGGTGAGTTCAAGTCCAAACAGCTGGATGGGAAGTACCTACTGGTACTGGACTCCACGATCTGGGCCCTGGCTTCAGAAAGGTTGCTCACAGACTTGGAGTCACTCAATGCCCCATGGCTTTTGGTTTTGGTCCTGTAGGAGGGACTCCTAGAGGACTGGGGAATGGTGTCGATGTAGCTATGCCGACTCTGCTTTTCACTGGGCTGCAGCGTCCCGGCTTTGCTCTGAGAACTTTCCATAAATGAGTGCCGGTTCTGCTGAGATCTGCTGCTTGACTTGAGGTACTTTGTGCCCGGGCCTTCCGAAGGTTTTGGGTCAATATTAAAATCAAACTCTGTCTTTGACTTGGCTTCTTTTGGGCTGAGAAGGTGTGGCATGTTGTTGTTGGTGAGATCTTTGCTGGTAGACCCAGGCTGACTGCCCGCTTGGTAGGTTTTGGTGTGCATGGGACTAAGAGTGGCTCCAGCAAGGTTTCCGTTCAGGAAGCTTTCGTTGGCAGGAAGACCTTCGTCAGCCCGGGGCAGACCCACACCTAGGTTCTGGATGTCCTTGCTGTTAGATCTGTGGTGAGACTGCAAAGCTGTACTTTTGCTGGCTTGGTTTCTATGTCAAAAATGAAAGAAGTATATCAGTTTCCCTCAAGAGCAGACACACAAAAAGTATCATTAAAACAAAAAAGAACAAATACCTAAAACACGGCAAAGACTAAAAACATTAACTCTCTCAAACATGTGACTACACATAACATGTTATCTATCAATAAGAAGTAAGTTGCTTAGATCAAATCACTCTGCCATAAAGCACTGGTCCTGATGAAGTGCTCTGGCATTCTTAAATGCTCAGTTAACTTGCTGCCAACACAACTTCTAACTGATAATCTGGGAAAACATGCTTTTGCTATGTTGGTGCTCACATGAGTGTGTGCTATAGAAAGCCTGCAAAAAAGAAGAGAGCTGAGCTATAGGCAAACTCTTTATAACTCTTTGTCTGCTTGAAAGTCAGAAGGAGACATTTAGACTTGCAGATTCCTGTGTTCCTTGAACTTTGTTTTTATCTGTAAAACTCATAGCCTGCCTCAGAGATACATATTCACAGCACATACACACAGGCACCAATGTCTCTTTTGTCTTTAGCCTGTAGAATCCAACGAATAAGAATTCTACCAAAGTACTCAAGAAAACGATACTCCTAAAATGAAGAAGTGTGAACTGCTGAGGTTTGTTGGAAAACATGATGATCAACATTTTTGTTTTAGAGAAGTGGCAATACTCAGGGCATGTCAGTGTCAGATACCTCCTGTACACCAAACAGGAGCGTGTCTCTAACTGGATTACAGGGATCTAAACAGGTAATTTCTCTCCAAAAGACACAATTTATTCTCTTCTTCATTTCACACTTCATTATTCCAAATGGGCCTGAGGCCTTCTTTAGGACCAAAAGCTTCATTTCCTACATGGTTTAAAATAAAAAATATAAATCCCAAGGAAAACTCTGTCCTCCATTTCAAAACTGAAGCTGACATCGCAGTAAGGTCAGTTTGTTCTACTGTAACTAAAGGACCAAACTGTGCTTTGAGATAAGCGAGAGTGCTTTTAAATGAACAATAATTTACACAATTCCCTTTTTACTATGCATTCCAAAAAATCTGCTGCAAATGTTGCTATTGCTAAAGATGGTTTGATCTGGGAGAGTTTTGTTCCCATTGCACACTAATTAGAGGAAAAGTCACTTTTTTTTTCCCTGTAGAGTGGTAATCTGTGAAACTACGCCTTCCCATTTTCCCCATGAGAATCTACTTGCTCAGGCATCAAAGGTAAGGGCCCTTATCCTCTCCTCCTACCTTTCAGAGGAGTGTTAAAAAGTATCTGATATCAAGCACGCCTGTAATAGTGTGGATGGCCTCATCTCCAAAATGCACTTACTAATCTCTCCCAGTTGGGTCACAAAACTGCAGCATTAAATAAGGTCACTTAAATATTAGTTAACTAAATGGCAGACCCCAGACCCAAAAAGAAGTCACAAAGAAAGGAAAGTTTCACTTTCTGTTAAATGATGTTAATAGAGTCTATCTCCAGATCAATAGAGGACAGTCCCCATGTCAGGTTTTAAACCATTAGAGTTGTTTGTCAACTTATACCTTGGTAACTAAAATATCTCAGCAACTTCTCAAAAAACCCAAATGATGATAGACAGTCTCACCCATAAACAGATCTAAGTGCGTTGGTTATTCTCCATGTGCCCAACCCCCAATCCATTCTCCATTCTTCTCTGCCCCATCCTGAGCCTGGGGAAACCCCACACTGCAGTGTGTCACGCAGTCTCCCTTGTCACCTAACTCCCAGTTGGGCTTAGCAGTGCAAGGGGCTGGGGGCTGTCTCCCCTGCTCCTTCCCAGCAGTGGCCCCCTGACTCAGGTCATAGCTGTGCCTCTAGATGACAGCTCCCACAGACTGGCTCTCCCTGCCTGGCTCCTCTGGGCTCTCACAACCCTATTTCTTCCCCTTTCTCCTTCAGGCTTAGAGAGGGTAATTGCAGAGATAACATATGCAGATGTTGTGAAATGCCCAAAGCTCCAAAGAAGATATCCGGAAAAAGAAAGAGTTAAGATAGCTGCTAGAGCTTTTGAAACTCTTGGAAACGCTGCCCTCAACGTGGAGCACAAACCTACATGTTAGAAAGAACATATTCATAGTAACATAAGATACAATTTCTAACGTGAAAAGGAAGGCTACAATATTAAGGTGGAAACATTTGTCAAAGAGTTAGGTTTCCCATGAATGTACAAAGAGCCTAAACCACTATTCTGAAAGTTTCTGTCTCGGTATTAATCTGAAGTCACTGAGCTCTGCACAAAATTCCTATGCAGAAAGGGCATCATATTGTCTTCAAATTGGAGCTCTGCCAAAGCACAATAAAAAACTGCTTTGGAAATTCCATAGATCTCTTTGACACACAACCGTAAGGAAAATGTGTTAAAACTGCCAACCACTTCAGAGGATTTTATATATAAACCTTTCTTAAATGGTTGGCAGGATGGATAGATAGGTGGTTAATCTCCAGTTAAAATAACTTTTCAAAACAAACATCAAAGACGCAAAACTACTTTTTTATGGGGAAGACTGGTGAAGCAGACTGGTGAAAGGGCAGTGTGTAGCAGGATGAAGCATCATCCCACTATGTCCAAGGTGAGCAGAACCTCAGGAGAATCCAAAGGAGACTTAGGCAAGGGCTAGGTAATGCAGAGTTCACTGCCTCTCCTACAGAGACATGAACTTGGATGACAGAAGACAGGGTGTGTGAGGATATGTGTATGAGGATACTGGCGTGTCTCAGGGACAAGGAAGGGCACCCAACAAGATATAGTGCCTTGAACATCTCTACAATGGTGTTAGGAACTCTGATGAGGCCATGGTCTGTGCAGAATTAGTGTCCCCAAGAAGAGATTCCATGGAGGAAATACGGACCATAGACAAGTGTGGAGCAGAAATATTTCCAGATACATGTAAACTGAACTAATGGTTTCTTTCCTAGAAAAACCATTTAGGGTTTTTTCTTTAATATATTCAATACACTGTCAAGAACTGAAAACAAATTCATCCAGAGATTTTTATTATAATTTCTATTCTCATCTGCTTCAAAAGGGGATTTGGTAGGACTCCTCAAAGACTCATATGAATCATATCCTCATGGCCACACATCCTCCCTGACAGATCCCTAAAGAGGGTTCTCAAGGAGACCCTCAGACCCCCACTGGGGCTTTCTCTCAAGTGAGTCATTACAGGACGAATACACAGTCTTCCTTTTAAGGTATGGTTATACCACCAATCATTACAGCACAAATCAAAAATTTATCATCTGTCTACTGAACTTTCTATCATTGAGATCCTTTTTCTTTGCAAATGTAAACTAGAGAAGTCAAGTGACAATCAAGGTAGAAGGGAGACAAAAGCACCTGAACTTCAGTGACCCCAGATAAGACACAGCCATAATGTGAACCTTCTAAACTCAAAGGAGCAACAATATGATGAATACTGGTCCTTGTCTCAGTGCACCGATCTCATGGAAACTGACAACAAAGTGAACACGAACTTGGTGAAATAGAATTTAAATCAGCTCCCAGGTCTCCTTGAAAACAAACAGGTAAGAATGGTTTATAAGATGTAAGGGAGACAATAACAAAACCAGTCATCTTAAAGAGAGTAAACAGCTATAAAACACAATCACACCACTGCAGTTAAGCAGAGAAAATACAGGGTAAATGGTTATTGCTTATTTATATAGATGCACTCACAGATCTAAAAGTATCAGGTCTTAAGCTTCCAAAATTCCAATTGGTTAAGAACCATTGTTCTACGTGGAGACAAAGGGGGAGGGACATGGGAAAAAACTTAAAGAAGAAAAGCTTCATATTAAAAATTACTGTTTTCTACTTCTCTTCTAATAACAGATAAGAGAAACTATTTCCTATCTTCCATAATTTAAGCAATGCTAGATGACAAAACCAGCTTCTTGGAAGAGGAAGGAAGACAAAGAGAGGAAGGACACTGCCCCTGTAAATGCAGCCAACAGAATTAAGAAATGTCACTTTTGGAGAGAGAACCTGATCACAGGGTCCAACTCCTTGCAACCCCTTCCCCCAAGGAAATAGAGAGGTTTTTTTTTAAAGGTTATGCTGAAAATTACATTAGAAAGCATCCATTTTAATCACTATTTACCAAACTGACTTTACTATTTCTACATTCTTATGAAAAACTAATTTCTCAACTTCATGATTAAAAGATAAGAGCAACAAAAACACAAGCCCCTACTATGGAGCCAGAACTAGGTTCAGCTGCAAAGGCTGTCCTAGGTGCTTTCCCACCCACCTGTGTCTGGCATCCTCTTCTCCTTTCAGGAATCCCTTTGCCCTCACCCATTCTTCTTCCTCCAGGAATCACCCCTGGGTCCCATGTACACAGGATCTTCTAGCTCATGAGGCTAGAAACCCCCTTACTTGCTAACTCATGCTACCTTTCCCAGGGAATGCATAGGTTTCCCTGGGAAAATCTTATAAAAGATAAGAAAGTCTTTAAGACCCACACAACTCTTTAATTGTGGTTCTGAATCATGCCATAAGCATAAGGAAGATATTTTTGAATAAGGAGGGCTTTCCTTCTTTTCTCTAATTGCATCATTTAAGCAGCCACCTCCTCCACCTACTTGTAAGACCAATACTGCATCTGTATTTCCTTAAAAGGGAATATTTACCTATTAGACAAAGTGCTGCTTTCCACGTGGTAAGGTTTTCTTTTTGCTGACCTTGAAGGGGAGCGATCCAAAAGTCTCTGGGTTTGGAATGTAGGGTGATTCAAACACTGTTCGGTCAAGTATCTGTCAGCTGGGTCCAACTTCAGTAAATTCTTAGGAAATAAAGTTAGGATTGGAAAGAACATCACAAAGTCAAATTTAAATTGTGGATAAAAACCATATTTCTTTTCCTTCTAAAAGAAATGCATGGTCATTGCAGAATATCTAGCAAACACAGTTTACTTCAAGAACAATTTTTTTTAAAGGACTACCTAAATCACCCATAATCTTACCATTGTTTTCTTCTGGGAATATGCCCTCCCTAACCTTTAAAAAATATCATGTATATATTTTTTCTTTTACAAAAGCTGGCTTATATTATACACATAATTTTTGTATACTGCACTTTTCATTTACTAATTAAAAACATTTTTTTATGGAACTTCCCTAATGGTGCAGTGGTTAAGAATTTGCCTGCCAATGCAGGTACATGGGTTCGATCCCTGGGCCAGGAAGATCCCACATGCCGTGGAACAACTAAGCCTGTATTGCGCCACAAATACTAAGCCTGTGCTCTAGAGCCTGTGAGCCACAACTACTGAGCCCACGTGCTGCAACTACTGAAGCCCGAGAGCCTAGAGCCCATGCTCTGCAACAAGGGAAGCCACCTCAGTGAGAAGCCCGTGCACCACAGCAAAGAGTAGCCCCTGCTTGCTGCAACTAGAGAAAGCCTGCGCACAGCAATGAAGACCCAACATAGCCAAAAATAAATAAATAAATAAATAAAATAATTTTTTAAAAAATCACTCTCTTAAAAATTTTTTTACAACATAATTTAAACATTTAAAATATATTTTAATTTTAATTTTATTTTTGGCCTCACTGCACAGTTTGTGGGATCTTAGTTCCCTGACCAGGATCGAACCAGAGGCCTTAGCAGTGAAAGCATGGAGTCTTAACCACTGGACTACCAGGGAATTCCCTAAAATGAATTTTTTAATAAGTATATATTCATATCACAGAATATACATTCTTCATCTTTCTCTTGTCCTCCTCTCTGGAGGCAGCCCATGATACCCATATCTTGTGAATCCTTCCACAGGTACTTTGTACATATCTCTATCTGCTCCTTTTATTTTAGCCAAACAGTAGCATATAGACAATAGTCTGCACTTAGCTTTCTTTCCTCTTGACATTAGATCTTAAGAGATCACTCCACATCAGTAAAGAGCCTCAATTCTATAGATGTACCTTACAGGTAGCATTTTGTTATCCTTCTTTTATTATCATGAACAATGATGCAACAAATAACGTTACAACATGTTTTAAACGACTACACGGAAGTTTATGGTATGATTTATTTAATGATTTATTATTGGATGTTTAGATCGCTGCCACTTTGCACTACTACAATTAATGCTGTGATATATACCTGAAATCATTGCATACATCCATGATCCCTTGCATAGGATAAGCTCCCAGATATGGAACTGGTAGGTATGCAAACTCTTAAGGATTACTTTCTATGGGTTGCCAAATTACCCCCTAGGAAGGCTGTCTCAAACAGGACTTCTCTCAGCAATTGAGAGTCTACCAATTTCCTGGCACCCTCGTCAACAAGAGGCATTATCATTCTTTTTAGTACATACTTGTAAATTAGCTATTTAAAAAATGGTATCTCACAGCTGTTTTAATTCACATCTTTGATTACTAGTGAGGTTGAATATTTTTATGTTTATTGGTTACTTATATTCCTTCTTCTCTTATTTTTCTATTTGTCTAACTGTCCTAATTTCTTTGTTTAAGTGTTCTTTATTCATTAAGGTACTAGTTTTTTTAATAAATAAAATGTTTTCTTCTAATATTATTAATCTGATTAGCAATTGGACAAGATTTAAAAAGGTAAATTATTAAAATTAATTGATTTTTATTGACAAGTTAAGCAAATATATAAAGAAACATAATCTGCATAACCTAACACAACTCAATAGAGTACACTGAAATTTGTTCTTTTGAGAGATGGGCACGCACTTTCCCTCAGAGAAAGGAAGAAGGGTGAAATCCCAGGATTCCCAAATGCACCTCTAACTCACTTTCATTGGCTTTGCCCACAGTTAATCTCTTTGTGATCCACTATTGAACAGTAGGAGCAAACTTAAATTTGTTCTCAGTGAGCCAGAATTCAATTTCAGACAACCACCTTCAACCTAGCACTACAGAAAATTTGAATTCTGTTCCTATTGTATCCTATTCTATGTCAGCTCAGACACAACTCTAAAATTACCTCAATTCTTTCTCCTTCCTTAATAGAAAACAAAAACTGTGGAGGTATATGAAGTGATTTTGGTCTTACTGGCAGTTAATATCGAAATGGTTTCAACTGTATGGTACTAGTTAAAAACAAAGGAAATTAAAGTACATATGACCTTTGAGAAGCTAAACATCTACTAGCATTAAAGTGTTATTTTAATTTATTTAAGATTATCAAGGGTAGAAATTGATGCACATACAATGAACTATTTTTATATTTATGAACAGAGCTGTTAATTTTCAAATACTTGGAAGGATGAGGCCATTATGAGGAAAGTATGAAACTTAGTAAACAGTTTCAAAATTCAGTATTTGGGGGGAAACATAAATTTTTTCTTTTACTAAAATAGAGCCCATGTAATTATTTTAGCTATTCTTTACATTATTAGGGGGCTTAGATTAATTCTGGTGACTTGTATTCCCACTAAAATGGCTGATATGTATAAATAGACGCAGGATGAGATGGCCATTTTAGGTACTTATACATGGACAAAATTATCAAATCTGCTTTAGGGGATGGCATAGAGAATATATTTCTTCATAAAAAGATAAATGGTGCCATTTATTTTTCAAATTCATTTTCAAAAATAGCTAAAAGACAAAAGAAATAATTCTATGTATATAACATTTAATAATAACAAGGCTGTATTAATCTCTGGTGATAGAAGTCAGAATCCTGGTTTCCAAAAGTGGGGAGAGGCACCTGAGAAGGGGTCATGAAGAGACTTCTGGGGTGTTAATAATTTCCTATATCTCAATCTGGGTGGGGTTACATGGATATGTTTACATTATAAAAATTTACTCAGAGGTACCTTTATAATTTGTGTACTTCTAAATATACATTTCAATAAAAATGCTTATTTAACATTAAAGAAATTTGAGGGTAAATATATTAAATGAATGGGAATTCACTGGTTCAACTTCCAAACTGGTGTAAATGCATAATGGTTCAGGTTATCTTCATATTTTTATCTGTGTTAGCATTCACCAGGTACCACGCTGACACTTGGTAATTACATTTGGTAATGATTTAACAAAAGAAGTTCAGTTATTTTTAACTAAAAGAGACAAAAGGCAGAAAACATGAAATTGTATTTCAGTTCTTCTATGTTACTCTATTTACATTTTAAAAGTTACCAAATAATTAAAGTCCTGATAAATACTGACTGCGTGAAAGAACATATTGACATAACCCAACTGATTTAAGAGATAATTTATGCCTAATTAACCTTAAAGAGCCTTGAGGATTTTTTAAATAGCATCTCTCAATCTGTGTTCAGAAGACCACTAGTGCCGCAGCATTTTTTTTTTAAGTATTTAGTATTTAATTAAATTTGGGAAATTTAATTGCTTCTTTACTGTGGGATTTCGAAAGCCTTTATAAGTTAATGAATACTGTGAATCTCTAAGAAAGGTTATATGGTATGTGGCCTTTCCCAAAGGCCACGTCCCCCTCCCCCACCTGTGCCCCCACACCTATTTACACAGTGCTCCTTAGAGCACAGATTAACACAGTTTTAAAGCAGAGCAAAGTTCTGAGAGTGCTGCTCAGCAATTTCCAACTGTGCTAAGTATGCCTTTAAAGGCTCTGTGCACAGTGTAAACTCCTCTGTTCTTGACAGTTGACTTAATGGGCATAAAATAAAATTAATCCATTAACAAGTATCTTTTGAAGGTCTACTATCAAATAACTAGCATTTGCTTATGCACTGGCTGGCTGCAGTGAAAGCTGGAGAAACATGAAAAAGTAGTTCTCACTCAAGGGGCTGACTATCTACTTGGGTAGAAAAGCTTGAATAAAAAACTGTGAGAACTTTTTCAGCTGTCCAGAGCACAAAGACCTTCTGGACAGGGGCACCAGCATGAGGAGGAACACTTAGGCATGGTAGCAGCAGTGATCTTGCTATTGTCAAATGAAGAGCCAAAGGGAGAGAAATCAAGTTAGAAAAACAGCAGAATTAGGTTCACTGATAAATAATCTTATGGGAGGCCTTGAATATGCAAAAAATGTTAGAATCTCTTTTCTTTCAACATTCATTTTAAGATTTGTTTTAAAACCTTATGCCTCAGCAGCTTGAGTGCTGAATAAATTTTTAAATGATTTATTTATTATTTATATGTAGATTGTCATTATTCTGTCCATTTTAGGAATCTAATTTAGGTACCTCATGGTCCTGTCTAGACGGAATGTTACAATACCAGATACTGCTGCAATTTTAAATAAATGATATGCCTCTTCAGATGACACTCCCCCATTATTCACCACTATACACCTATTAACAAAGCATTTAATTCATAAAAGCTGGCTATGGCCGTATATAGACACAAGAGAAATCACAAACCAAAAGACATCTTGTATAGATAACATCAACTTGTCCCACCTTCATTAAGTCAAGTAAAACGCTATTTAAAATTCCAAGGTATCTTCTCTCCAATGACTGAGGATGGTTAACAGCTGGAAACTGTAACAACAACACAACAGAAGTATTAGCACATGGGGAAGGGTATGTGTGTGCATGTGCTTTGAGTGTTGGATAAGGCAGCAGATGAGCAAAAGCTATTGTCCTAGTGCCAAAGTTAAATTTATTTCATACGTATATTACTTTCGGTGTCTATGTATTTGAGGTAGAGATTAATAGGATTGGGTGTTAAATAACAGGAAAAGTCACAAGTGAAAGATGATACTTAAATCTAGCCAGACAATACTGAAGCATGTAAAACAAAACAGAATATAAAAATTTGAAACTATTTATTCAATTTATACAGTATTGTCTACTTATACAAATAATTCGGTTATAATAGCGTTCATACAGGATTTGTCTGCTTATACAGACAATTCTTACACCCTTTTCACAACAGTGTATCATTTACTCCTGAAAATTAGAGAAGTAAAAAAAGAGAAAAAAGGCCAGTACCTGAAACACTACAGAAGTAGAAATAATGAATTCAGACACACATTCTATTATTGCTTTTAATATACTCTTTTAATGACCTGTTTTAAATTCCTTCCTTTATGTAAGTTGGAACAGAAGGCAAACAGACTCCTAAATTAACAAATGCATTTTTAAATAAAATGAAGGGAAAGGGTCAAGTTTATTCAGATGCTCTGTCCTTCCATCTGCCAACTCACATTTCACAATATCTAAGTGGATGTTAAAGTGTTAAGAGTCCAACGCATGTACACCCTCCCAACAGGAAGGCTACTTTGCTTGTAATATGTATTTCCCATACCAGCATAAGAGCATTTCAAAGCCCGAAACCTCTAAACATGCTAAATAAGTGGGTGAGAGGACTAGTTATTAAGGTGTTAAGACATCATCTCCACACAGTGCTAGGTATGGCAGGAGATACAGAATATGGGTAAGAGCAAAACCTTGCATGTTTTAACAACCCTCAGTCTGGTTGTGAAAGCAATCAGCATGAAACTGTGCAGCCGTAAATTCTAGTTGAAGCTCAGAGAAAGGAGAGGCCAAGGTGGTTTGCAGCTGTAGAAGAAAGAATCCATACATAGATAATATCGAACTAGATTTTGAAAGGTAAGAAAAAATGTGAGGACAGAGAAAAGTAGGACAGCACCTTCTAGACAGAGGACGTAGAGGGAATAACACGAACTTAACAGAGACACACAGGCAATAACCTAAAACTGATTTCTGAGGGAATTGATGCTATGTGAGGCATTTTAGCAATTGTTATTCGGATTTCAGAGATGAAGAAGGTGATGATCAGAAAATTCAAATAAATGGTTCAAGGCAGGTTACATAATTAAAAAGCAGTAGAACTAGTATTTGCACCCAGGTCTGTGATCCAAACCCACATTTTTTCTAAACATGGGAGCCTTTCCTAAAGGAAGTATAGAGGTTCCTCTGGATGTTACTGGAGCATTAAATATCCGCCCAAAGAGAGACACCTGTCATGCTGTGATAAAAGACTCTATACCAGTAGATTTTAATTAATATTTTGCTTATGAGGTCTATCTTATGCTACCAAATACCCCCTCCTTTTTTCCCAGAAGTAATATTTCATCAATAAGAAAATTAATGCCTAAAGCCAAAAGGTATTAGAAATATGATTTTTAAATGACCACACAAACTCCTAACTTTAAAAAATTAATTTATGTTTTTTTGAATGAAAGACACCATTCTCGTATGAGGTAATTCTACAAATAACCAAAACCCAAGCATAGAAGTTTAAAGTATATCTCGATCAGTAGTTTATTTCTTTCCTTTCTTTTTAATCACTTGGCCAATATGATATAATAAGTGTGCCTCTTTACTGAGCACTTACTCTGTGTCAGGCACTGGTCTGGGCATTTTACATATATTAAAATGTTTAATCTTCACAACAACTCCATTAGATGGTACTTCTGTTATCACCATTTTACACATGAAGAGAGGCACGAGAAATTTGCCCAAGGTCATTCAAGCAGTAAATATGGAGTCAGGCTTTGAACCCCAGCGGCCTAACTCCAGAGTCTACGCCCTATATTATGGGATAGCAATTGTTATTTTTTCAAAATAATGCATATCGTTAGAGCAACATCTTGCTGATTTTCCAATCTCTACACAACTGAATCAAAATGCAAATCACACAGGACTGGTTACTGGTGAGTCCATGTTTCATGGCAGCTGCAGTTCACACACCCTGTATGCTTAGCTGAGAGTGTCTCAGATATTCTCAAGTAAATGATAAAGGAAGACTTTTCCCTCAAAAGATGTGGTTAAACCTCCAAAAAGATTAAATTAATTTAGTTAAAACACCATAAACACTTTCAGACTAAACATAAAAATATTAAGGTTTATAAAAATCAAAGTGTCAGGGAAGCAGCAATTTCTCCAAAGGATATTTACAAGCAGTGCTGTTATGTACTGCCTAGCATTTTACAGATAATACTATTTAGTGAGGAGGTCTGTGAACAAACAGGACCATAGACAAAGGAGGAAAAGATCTCCTTTGTTTGGCCTATCTAATCCAAATGCTACTCATTCTTCAATATCCATTTCAAACTGCAAATCCTCTATAAATCATTCCTAGTGAATCCAGCCAACTTTCCAGAATGTTTAACATTCTCAACTATATATAGAGGTATTAACCATATCTAGATGTATTAGAAAACAGTACAATGTAGCAAAGAATGTAGTATTTTATTATATACCATGCTTTATTATAAATTGTATTGTTTTCATGCATGAAAGTCTTAATTCTTCAGCTAGTTTACAAGTTATTAAAGCCAGGTACCATGGCAGATCTGTTTACACTCTCTTCAGAGAATCCAGCTAAGAGCCTCTTTAACCAGGCAAAGAATAAGGCAGCCAGAAGACAAAGCTTAATGAGCCAGGTCAAATATTCAATCATTTAATACCATTCAACCTAGTAAGAGCAACTCTAGGTGTGCTGTGAATATAATGGTGGCCATGATAGCTCATCTCTTTAAGGAATTCATTAGTCTAGTGAGGATACATATTTTCAAACAGCTTTTTTTTAAAAAAAAATTTTATTACAATTTTAAAAAATTGAAGGATAGTGATTTACAATGTTCTGTCAAACAGCTATTTAAAAGAGACCGCCATGTATGCTACAAGAGCTATGACCGGAGTGCTACAGGAACACAGAAGGGGGAGACACCCATTCCCTGTGAAGGAAGGAGTCTAAGAAGGGCTTCATGGAAGGAGGACACTTGCCCTGAGTCTGGGGGGAGGGAGGATGGAGAGCTTTCCAGGAAATGGGGTGAGTATTGGGAGAAGTATAGAAATGAAATTGTAGCACTGTGGAAGAAACAAGGAAACAGTGACAAGTTCATTGTGGCTGCAGAGCAGGGGGCAGAGGGTAGAAAAAGATGGGAGACAAGGCTGGAGGGCTAGCAACAAGTTTTTTTTTTGTTTTTTTTTTTTTGACCATATTTGGTTTTGGTTTGTGATTTTTTTTTTTACTAGTTTATATAACCCTGATTTTATTTTTCTCTTTAAGAATTTTTATTGAGATACAATTGACATACAATAAACTGCATGTATTTAAAGTGTACAATTTGATATTTTTTTTCTTATTAGTAATGTATACATGGCAATCCCAATCTCCCAATTCATTCTCCCCCAACCGCCCCCTCCCCCCGCCGCCACCGGCTCCGCTTTCCCAACTTGGTGTCCATATATTTGAGGAACAACGGTTTTTTAATGCTACCCTAAAGAGTTTAAACTTAATAAGCAATCTTGTAGAGGTTTTCAACACAAAGAGGACAGAATTAAATGTGCAGTTGGCAGGAAGATCATTCTAAAAGCAATGTGAAGACTGCAGTGAAGAGAGAAACTTGGAAAAATTAGTTTGGGAGTGGTTGTTCAGATAGAAAATGGTAAGAGTGAAAGAAGCATTAGAGATGGAGAGAAGGGAAACATAGTTGCACTTAATTGCTGACAATGCAGATTGGTTCAAAAGATCATTCAAATATTCATGGAGTCCCTACTACCTGTGCTGGGCTGGCCTAGATGCTAAAAATACAGCAATAAAACAGATGATTTCTAACAGTTAATAATTTAAAAATAATTACATACTGTGATAAGTGCTATAATGGATAAAGAAGGGTGCTATGGGAGAGACCAAGAAGGAGGTGGGGGAAGTATGTTGGGGGTTCAGAGAAAGAAGGTGTTCTTGGAGCTGAGATTTATAAAATGAGAAGGGATGATGCAGGGAAGTGCCATCCTGGGAAAAGGAGCCATAAGTCCCAATTTCATGAAGCTAGAACAACCTGGGAATGTTTATGGAAGTTAAAGAAAAAGAAAGTAAGTGTGGTGAAAGTCTGGAAAGGGATGGGAAAGGAGAGAGGTATGAGCTGAAGTCAGGGAGCTAGAAGGACCCAAATCAGGCAAGTCTGATGGGAAGGACTTTGGATATATTCTCAGTGAGACAGGAATTCATTAGTTATGACTTGATTTATTTCTGAATAGAATAGGTTTTCCTTTCTGCTGGACTGAGGGCAAGTCCTATTTATTATCATATTTTCAGCATCTAGTATGACAAATGCTCAATAACTGTTGAATTATTTGCACCCTAACTAACGGTCATAATTTGGCTATTTTTTTGGCTTACAAAAGCAAAAAAAAAAGGAGAAAAGAACAACTTGCCTGAGGTAACTCAGATTTGGAAGAGAGAGAAAGCAGGAAGGGGATGGAAAAGAAATGTTTGCATTTCTGTTCCTTTCTTTCTTCCACATTCATTGAGCCTATCAGAAGGGATACTGTGTTGGGCACTCATGTGTGAGGATGGGTGCTCTTCAAAGTGACGAACTGATGTCAGAAAGTCAAAGGGAAAAAACAAAGTGCTTTGCAAATGTCAAGAAAACATAGTTTGAGTGGGATGAATTGGGAGATTGGAATTACCATATATATACATTACTAATAAGAAAAAAATATTAAATTGTACACTTCAAATATATGCATTTATTGTATGTCAATTATATCTCAATAAAAGTTCTTAAAAAACAAACCAAACCAAAACCAAAACCAAAACAAACCAAAAACATGGTTTGATAATTATGCATTTAAGAGAAAGAAAAGAAGTGGTGGCGAGCTCATTTTATAGTTCCCACAAGGGCCACCAACTGGCACGTTGGCCCAAACAGGGTAGTTGAAAACTAAAAAAGTAGCTTTGGGGGTAGAAGGAACAGAGAAGCAGCTTGTAACTGGCCACTCCAGTAAGATGCCTCTGTGACTTGGTTGTCCCTCATTTGGGGAAAGTTTATACTTTAAGACTTTTTAGCATATTTTCTGAAATCAAATTTTGCACAAAGTTAGCAAGTCTTGAAAAGGCTGCCCAAGACAACACACTAGTTTGAAAAGAAGATTTTATGTTTCACTAAACAGGAAATATCCACTAGAACAGCACCTTTATATCTGCAGAATGTGAGTATTCATAATCTTCCTCAAATCACTACAAATATGTTTGCTCAAATAAGCAATAGCCATTTATACATTTTTATATCTTTTGGGGATGCTTAATATTTTGCATAAAGAAACATTTTGACATAATCAAAGTTTAGAATATAATAATACATACACTAAATAAGATTTTAAAAAATTGCAACTTACAAATTAGAAAAATATTAGCAGCTCCCACTTTCAAATTTAGACTTTTAAAATTCACAAATACTATATAAGATTCAAAAATAAAATATTATAATGGGGATTATAAACACTGTAATGGGAAAGGCAATAGTACTCGATGGATAGCTTAGCATTCCATCGTGCAACGAACAATGATTTAAATACTACTGTACTGATTCCATTTGAGGTTTTAGCAAAGCCTCTTACCCGGAGCCCGTGGAAGCGAGGATTACTGTAGAAGAGCTTCATCTGCTCAGGTGGAAGTGGTCCTAGCACCTTCTGAATAGTAAAAAGTTGGTCAATTTCGCTTTCTCCAGGAAATAAAGGCTGTCCATCACTAAGCTCCCCAAGAATACAGCCCACTGACCACATATCTACAGACTTTCCATAGGGAGCTCTGAAAAGCAAAGAGAGAGATTATCTTGGCAACTGAAAGAATAAGTATTAATAATTTCCAAATTATTTTGAACAGATTCATGAATCAAAGCATATTTGGGTATTTAAGGAAATAAAAAATAACACATGGATAAAAGTAAGGCTGAAAAAAAAGGAATTATGGATATCAAAGTAAAAATTCAGAACACAAGTGAATAAATCTATGCTAATAAAGTCATCAGTTTAATAACAATTTAGTTAGTATACACTGATTTGAAATCTATTCACATCCAGATATGCTTTGAATATGAATGGCTTAATAAACCCTAAATATAGCGCACATGTCTGATGAGTTAGTTACCACTCACCTGAAGAATGAAATGCTCCCAAGAAATATATTTTCTAGGTAATTATCCTTTAGCTAAACTCTAAATGTCAACAAATCATACTGATCCATTTTTTCAGTTCAGCCTATTAAAATGCACCACTGAATTATGTGTCTTAAACAACAAACACTTAATATTATTTAACCTCTGATTACACAGAGTCAAAATAGCTAAGATTGTGCTAAACTCTATTGGATTATTTACTTGAATCTATTTGTACCCTCTGTTTATAGGGCTTTATGACAGGTATTTCCCTCAAAGCATTATTTCCACTTATTTAGGGATTTATAGCTATCTTCCAAAGTCTGAGTTTACCAGAGGCCTTTTGGAGTACTACTGTTGCTAATAGGCTATACAAGAAAATCTATGTATCCCCCAAAAAGCTTTACATGTATCCCCAATATCCATAGCCTTAAGTCAAATTACATACAGCAGATTAAGCAACCATATTTTTCTTTAGCTTCAAACATAAATTATCTAAGTTTTAAGAAGGGAAAGCCAAAATAAAATATCCGAAGGAAAAAAAAAAGAATGAAATTCTAGAATGCCAGAGTGCTATAGCAATAATATAAAACTTTTAACAAATACTCTAAAGCACTTTTAACACAATACAGAACATGTTTCTAGGATAACAAATCATTGTAACAGTAAGTCAACATTTATCTCATTTCCTCCCATAAAAGCCTAAGAACCATATTAAGAATCTTCATTTATATTTTGTTGGTCACTTGTTGGGAAGGGAAGGATACTGATCTTTCTTGCATATAAGTATGCGAAAGAGAAAACTTGTGCTAGATGGAGAAACCTATGGAAAATCTTTACTTACTCACCATAAGCTATTTTTCTTTTGTCAACTAATTTGAATAACTTATTCAGCTGTAACTACTTTGAATGTCAAGGACAAAGTCTTAAGAATGTACAAAAATCTTCATGTTAACCAAATATCAACTGATTTCGATGAGATTTTTTACAAATAATATGGTTCTTCAACTAGTACTTGATAATCATTTAATTAGCAATACCCAATTTGGCTCAGGTTAGTTGGAGTCCCCATCTGCTTTTGGTAGCTGCCATGTATCTCTAAACATAACCTCAGTTTTCCAATAGGTATTATTAGGCAGCAAATACTCTCTGAAGTTTCACAATAAGGCTGTCCTCAGAATGAAGTCCTCAGGGACATCTTATAGACACAACCATATTATAACGAGTCCCTCTACCATACTTGAATCCTCAGATGGGGTTCTAAGAATGATTTATTTCATACTCATTTCTTCTTTGGCAAATCCTGTCCAGTAAATTCAAACTCCCAATCCCTCCCAAAAGAATCGATAGATGAATGTACTATGCATTAGAGTGAGGCCAGACAGAAGAAACACAGACAACACATAAGAAAATCAATCCTAAATCCAAGTTTAAAAGTGAGCACATAAATTCTAAAATCTATCCACACAAAGAAGGATAATAAAGTAGCCACCATTTATTTATGAAGCACAAGCTTTTAACTTCAAAAAAAAAAATAGTAAAGCTTTCAATAACTGACACCAATAATTCTTATAGGCTCTAGATCAGCAATGAAACAAGAACTAACACCAAATGGTTGGTAGATACTGGGCAATCAATTGTACTTCAAAATAAACCCTCAGTGAGTAACTTAAACATAGCCATCATGATCTTCAGAAGAAATACAGAAGTTTATATTTCTATTATATAGAGTATGTTTACTTATCTAAAAATTTTTTATTGAAGTATAGCTGATTTACAATGTTGTAAAAAGCATCTTTCAAAAATTAAATTTCTCATGTCCTCTAGATACATGTATGGCATACTAAAGAAAAGAGATGAAACCTATAATTCGTGCACTGGTCATCAATCATTACCACCATATCCAATTTTATTTGTAGAGTGTGTCTTCTACCTCAATTCTTTGATGTTCCCAAAGAAGGAAATACAATCTAGGAAAAATAAGAAAATACTACAACTACAATAGGTAGAGAATTATTAGTGAAACTGTGTGATGGAGATCAAGACTACAGATACCTGCTTAGGCTCTAAAGTTAAAACATATTAAAACGAAGAAGAATCTTATCAGAAAATGCTTTTCTGGTGTTGACAGGTGAATGAAATAGCACTGAAAGTGGAAGTGCGGCACAAAGTGGATGGATATGGCAGTGTTGCTGAGAAAATCATCACTGTACTAGTTTGAAAAGCTATTTATCATCAAACAGGATTTACATTGTTCAGAAGAAAAATGGCAGTTTGTTCAACATTTACAGCAAAGTGGCTAGGCATAAGAGATACTCCATAAGTATTTGCTGAATGAATGAATGAATGCATGAACAAACAGGCCAGAAGGTCAAATTCTGTGGATATCTACATTCTTAATGTGGAAGATTATTAACAAAGATGGCAGCAACAATTCCCCCTATTTCTGTACATCTGCCACTTTGTAATGTGACTGCCACTTCTCCCATCAAGAGGTGAAGTTTATTCCTCTATCCTTTGAATCAGGGCGCAGACAAGTAACGTGCTTCAGCCAATGAGGCAAAAGTCACGCAAAGAGGCTTGAAAACCACCTTTGCTTTTGGGCTTGCCCTCTGCTCAGGGAATTCTTCTGCTATTACATGAAGAAACTTGGACTAACCCACTGGAGGATGAGTCCCCATGGAACAGAGATAGTTTGTCCCAGCCGAGGCCCCCTAAACCAACCAGCCTCCAGATGACCTGCTGACTGACGGTAGCTACATGAGCAACTCCAACTGAGACCAGCAGAAGATTCATCCAGTTGAACTCAAATAGCTGACTCCCCCAATCTGCTGGCACCCAGAATTGTAAGCAAATAAAGTGGTGCTTGTTTTATACCATTAAGTTTTTAGGTGGTTTGCTATACTGCAGTAGGTAACTGGCATTTAATTAACTCAAGTTCTTATCTTCCACAGATAATTCCAAAGTTAACAATTGAGGATCAGCAAATATGTAGATGTCATTCTATTCTGGGAAGGTAACTCACCCAAGTAAGAGTTCTGGGGACCGATACCACCTGGTGGCCACATATTCTGTATAATTAGCATTATTGCCTTCTGATAGATTCCGAGCAAAACCTGAAAGATAGCAAAGCCCAAAGGTGTAATTTTGAAAAATAATTAATTTCATGTTGACAAAATATTTCAGTGCTATTAATATCTTAAAGGAACTTCAAAAGAATATAATGATTGCTATTTAATGGGCTGTTTATTGACAGTGTCCTTGTCATTTAAAAAAGTTAGTCCATTGTTCATACGTCAATTAGGATATACAATGTATTCACTACAAAAGCAGTCTCTCCTCTCTGATAAGGAAATCCACGTTTTCAAAGTCATTGCATGCTTTTATAAACATTCAGAGCATACTTTTAAATCAGCTTTTCCAAAAAATGCAAATCTTAGGAACAAAATGAAGATTCCACAAGAGCCAGAAGTCAAAGCTAAATTAGCATGTCGCAGATAGTCATTAATTCTGCTATGTGGGACTTAGATGGTATTTGTATATCTATTGGTGCTGATCAGCTCCGGCCATTATGTAAACAACTAACGGCTGAGGTTGGCAATGATGGAAAAAAAGCAGGCCAAAATGGTTTTTATCTCCTAATGTGACAGAAACATATTAGGGATATTGTAATTGCCTTACAGACTCTATTGCTACTCCATCCCACCCCCAGTAACAACACTTTCAAAAGGTTTTGGGGTCACAAAATAAACTGGCAGATAAGTTAATTACGCATCTAACTCATCAAAAGCAATACAGAGTCACTGTAAATAGTTACAGAGAACCAGAATATTAAAATTAAAGGTAAAAGTTAAGATGTATATCGATTTCAAGAAACAGAAAATAGTGTTTCTTAAAGCAGAACAGTAAAAAAAATAAAAATAACCACAGAAAAAAACAAACACCCTAACTTCAGTTAATCAACACTTCTTTATAAGACATGTTTGGAAGAAATATTCATGTTTTTTATAGGGATTCTTTAAGCCAGACAAAGGAGCTACATGCTCTGGGAGGGAAAACAATCAGGAGGTTCACGCTGGGGATGCACAGGGCACAGAAGGCCACACCTGGTGCTGCCATGTGGAACTTCCTGACTGTGTAGAGTTGTCTTTTCTTTAAGAAATGATGCTAGACTAAGGATACTCTTTTCCTATTATTAACCATTCTACACGCATCTCTTTTGTATTTATAACTTGCTTTATAATTTCAGCTCCTAAGTACTTCTTAAGACGTTTAGGTACAGCAGGACCCTTTTTTGCAATATTCCTTATCATAAAATACAAACAAAGTTAAGTCTTATAAAACATTTTTCCTCAAGCAAACAGGTTCATAATATTCAAACTCTTTGAAAACAATGAGTGAAAATAGCTACACATGCTTCCAATTGCTGCACTGACCAAAACTGTTCATTCTACAAAGTGAATTCTAGAATGCTTCCATTTCTCACCTGTGCAATCCATCTCCTAAGTACTAATCTATCTTTTGCTTATAAGGAGATGCAGTCTCATTTACATGTGGAAGTTTACATTGTATTTATGATTGTATTTAAATATGTGAAAAAAATAACATTTTTTTAAAAAGTTATTTTTCAGTGCATGGATTAGACAGAAATGTAACTTTAAAAAGTGACCCATGACCTAGAACCCTAATTTATAATTTTAAAACTTTTCCCAATTATTTTAACTTAAAATTTTAATAGCACATAATACAGAGTTTCATATATATGAGAAACAATACACAGTTTTCTACTGTGATAGAGCACAACTCAAAACTTCCTTATACACTCAACCAGGAGCTGGAATACGATACATCAGTTACTAATCTCATTCACTGAACATTTAAAGGGAATAAATGGAATCATTCTAAAAATGTCTTTTAACCTTACAGATATATAACTATTGCATATATACAACACATATGTATTTACACAGTTATATTTTCAGTGTTTCTGATCACACCTAAAACAATTTCTATCAATATTTAAAATACTAAAAAAAATTTTTTTATCCTACTCAAGCCAGAAGGCCATAGTGGTATTTTCTAAGAAAATTCTTTTTCTGGGGTCATTATGAATATATGCACATGCATGTGTTTGCTTTGAATTCTCATTCAATGAATACTGCGTAATGAATTTTTAAACAGAGTAGACAGCACTATGCAAAGAGAGAGTAGAATATTTCCCACCACGAGTTTTTTAATATACAATCCAATAGAATGTTCCTTTGCTGATTTAAGTCCAAAGATAAAAAATACTTTTAATACACTTGTAAAAGCTACCTTTTTGTTATATTAAATTAATTCTGTACTTACAGGGCTCAATTTCTTTTTAACTTACCAAAGTCACACAGTTTCAAAACGTCATTGTGGCTGATTAAGAGATTTTCTGGTTTTATATCTGGAGTATAAGATTAAAAAGCAATTATTAAAAAATGTTCCATGTACTGCTGATTGACACTGTAATGGCACCTAATTAGAAATATCCAGAGTAATATGAATAGAAAACTGTGGCAGTGAAAAGCACAGTCACACATTTTATGCTGGTACACAAAAGTTTCAATTAATTTCTTTTTGAGAAATATGCAGATTACAATTTCAAAAATATTTTTCCACTTAAATATTTTTTTAAAAAAATAATTTTATTTATTAATTTATTTTTATTTATTGACTGTGTTGCGTCTTCGTTGCTGCACGCGGGCTTTCTATAGTTGCGGAGAGTGGGGGCTACTCTTCTTTGCGGAGAATGGAGGCTACGGAGGCTACTCTTCATTGTGGTGCACGGGCTTCTTACTGAGGTGGCTTCTCTTGTTGCAGAGCATGGGCTCTAGGCACATGGGCTTCAGTAGTTGTGGCATGTGGGCTCAGTAGTTGTGGTTCTCGGGCTCTAGAGCGCAGGCTCAGTAGTTGTGGCTCGCGGGCTTAGTTGCTCCGTGGCATGTGGGAATCTTCCCGGACCAGGGCTCGAACCTATGTCCCCTGCATTGGCAGGCAAATTCTTAACCACTGTGCCACCAGGGAAGCCCTTTTCCCCTTAAATTCTAAAGGCATTAATTGGATCTCTGAAAGGAATTTAAGAATGATTGAATCTAGGCTACCACATTTCAAGGAACTATTTTTACTTTATTAAATACTAATACAATTTTTTGGAGATAGACTATAAAATATTTACATCCACAAGATACTTTAAAAACACATATGAGAGTAAGAAGGTAGCACTGTATTTACTGGAGGAAAAAATACATACATACATTGGCTGTTATGATTTTCTGTATAATTTCTATATTTATATATCTCTTTAGCTTTTCTGTGTGGTTCACAATCATAAACGTCTACTGCTGAAGCTACGCTGGATGAGTCAAGATAAGATTTCTCATCTTTTCCGTGGATCTTTTGAAGATGTGGTGGGAGTTAAAGAGTAGAAATACACAGAAAATGAGGTTTAATTCCTCCCTTGGAAGGCATCTCACAATTCTATTTTTAGAGTACCCATCATCTACATTATATGGTAGAAGTGAAAATGGAGAAAGGGAAGAGGTAGGGGTGAGATCTGCAGATTTCAGAATCATGGTTTCTATTGCTAATTCACAATGATTAATTCACTACACACTCAACCAAATCACAGTATCACTATGGAAATGCAGTTAAATCAGTTCCTTATTAATATCCTCAAACTGTAGTAGAGACTATTATTAGAATCATTACCCTAAACACTAGATGGCCAGGTGATCAGGACATCTCTTCATGCTGCCAACAACCTTCTTAAGGTAACTGCTGTGAAAGTCAAATGCAAGAGAAATACAAACTGTCTCCAGAAATAATAGGAGTTAGCATTCTTGACATGACCTTTAAGCTATTCTTAAGGTAAGGCTATTTTTAAAGTGATATCCTTGTGTGTTTGTTTAGATAAATTAAAATGTAGTATTCAACTGTCTGATAATTCAAAGATAAGAAGTGAATATCAGCAACATTTTCTGACAAACATCTTTTAGCTTCATTATTGTATCAATTTGTGTCCCCTGAATGCAAGAGATTATCAGGAGAAGATAAATGGTGTAGAAGTAAAGATGGTGCTGAGCAAGTAATTTCCCTTTTATTGCTATAAACCACCCGCTTCATGGCAATAAAGGACAAAATAAAACAGTTTATGGAAGTATAATCATGGTCTTTATGCAAGGTTGATCATGCCTACAACGTGCAAGCAGTGGGCACTTTTCATGAACGGGTAGGGAAAATCAGGAGGTAAGGATACATACTAGAGATCTTGGTCTAAGAGGGAATGAGAAGTAACTGTCAATTGGGGCCAGTGACTTAGCATCACCTCTAAAGCCTGATTCTGGCTTGTTTCACATTACCCGGCCTACCTGCAGGACCAAAAGGCATTAGAGAGGGGGGACTTCCCTGGTGGCCCAGCGGTTAAGAATCCGCCTGCCGATGCCAGGGACATAGGTTCGAGCCCTGGTCCGGGAAGATCCCACATAATGTGGAGCAACTAAGCCTGTGCGCCACAACTACTGAGCCTGTGCTCTAGAGCCTGCATGCCACAACTACTGAAAGCCCACATGCTCTGCAACAAGAGAAGCCACCACAATGAGAAGCCCACTCAGTACAATGAAGAGTAGCCCCTGCTCGCCGCAACTAGAGACAGCCTGCGCGTAGCAACGAAAACTGAATGCAGCCAATAAATAAATAAATAAATTTATTAAAAAAAAAGAAAAAGGCAATGGAGAGGGTCATTCCCCCCCAAGTAAGCTTCAAAGTTTGCATTTGTTGAGTTCTTTTTATCACTAGGTACTTCTGCTGTTGAAAGCGGATCTGGTTTTACAAAGAGATCTCACCATAATATCCAAATAAATGTGCAGTCCATCCTTTTGGTGATACAAAAGGAGACTTGGAGCCCAAACAATGTCTCATATCCAATACTTTCAAAATGTATTTAATTTAAATGGAATGTCAGTGCCTATGTGAAATATTTTATTAACTTTATTTGATATTTTAATATTTTCCATTTCAAAAATTCCATACTCACCTCGATGAACAATATCATTCTTATGGCACCAGTGAATAGCTTTGATTAGCTGATAGATGTAACTTTTTACTTTTTCAGGTGGAACTCCATTTGGCATTTCTTCCAGCAATTCAAGCATATTCTAAAAGTTAAATAGAGAGACATTGATCTCCAAAATTAGGTAGGCCCATAAATCATGTATTAACAATTTAAAAAAGCATCTTGGATGATAATTCATCTAATACACAGCATGCATTTAAAAAAAACTGTTTTGCTTTCCATCTACAACGTTTTTCATGCTGAAGCAGGATACTGTATTAAATCAAGGTTCTCTTTTAAAAAGAGAAATTCCATTTCTACTACTCCCTGATGCTGTCCCAAAGAATAACCCTGTGTACTTTTCACTTCCCCTAAAACCTATCAGGCATCATTTTAACCTAATTTCGAGGGAAAAGCAACCCAAAGTATAGAAAAGACACTGTAATGTACAGAGGAGAGGGGAAACAGTCATTTTAACATAGTGCACTGCGCATCTTTAACAGAACTTTGCAATAAAATGAAGCCTTGAAATATTTCTGGGAGATCTGGAAAATATTCTTAAATGATCCCTAAGATTAGCAGTGATCAATATAATCAGAACAAATATTTAAACAGGCTACAAAATACTGCTGAAATAAAAATTCACAGACTCCAAACAAATCAATATTCAAAAATCTTAGTCTGGAGTCAGAGACCACTCTAAAATTCGTGCACATTTTTAAAGCAGAAATTCCACTTAACCAATTTCCACTGAATTTTCAGATTAACCAAATATTCTCCATTCCCTCTGTAAAGCACAAGACTAAGGTCCACAGCATGATTAGAGCTTATTGTTTGTATATGAACATCCAGGACAGCAGTTCTCAAAGTGTGATCTGTGGATCTCGAAGGTGGGGGTGGTCTCAGAGGACCCATGAAGTCAAAACTATATTCATAACAGCACTCAGCTATTTGCCTTTTTCACTGTGTTGGCATTTACACTGATGGCACAAAGCAATGATGGGTAAACCGGTGGCACCTTTGCATGAATCAAGGCACTGGATTCTTCAGTGTCACACACACCCTTACAGTTAAAAAAAAAAAAGAAAAAAGCCAATTTTAGTGAAGGATGCCTTTGATGAAGCAGTAAAAATTATTACATTTATTAATTTTCAGTTCTTGAGTACATGTCCTTTTAGGAATCTACATGATGAAATGAGGAATACACATAAAGCACCTCTGCTGCATATCAAAGTACAATAGCTCTCTTGGGGAAAAGCACTTGGGTAATCGAGTTATAAATTGAACTAGCCATTTTTCTTGTAGCACACCATTTTTTACTTGAAAGAATGACTGATACACAGACATTCATGTTAACATGTAATGGATTTATTACTGTTATTTTTAAATGAATTAAATATTTTTATATTGCTCAGCTTTGACTTCTAATATGACATATGTTAATAGATAAAACTCACATAAATACAAAGCTCTTAGGGTTCCTAATAATGTTATGACTGTAAAGGAGTCCTAAGACCAGAAAGTTGTTGCTCTACTACAACTTTACAATTTTGCTCCCACCAGTCAAGTTGTACACATATAAACAATCGTTTGTTTATAATACCCCATATCTATTTATAACAGATACACTTGTTATTTTAATATAATTAAATATCAAATATACCAATGAAATAATGTTTTTAAAAAAGAGGTTTGCTGTTTATAAGAAAATGAAGTTTAATGTTTTGGAAAGACTTAATAAAGGAAAGCCACTACACATAATGCTATCTAATCAAATGTGAGTGCAACAACCATAAAACACTGGCAAGGGACAGTGGTGGTGGTAAGGATTCTGCAGTGAGACAACTTTGCAATGTTTTTAAGCTTTCACTTCACTTTAAAGAAGCTGACACACTGATATCACTGATGCATTATGGGTAGGATGTATATAAGAAAACCCATCAGAACTCCAAACAGAAGATCAATACTCAAAAAGCCTTGACCCTACCTCTAAAGACAGTGCGGAAAATGAATGTATATTGATATGTTTTAAGTTAAAATAAAATGTTTGAAGTATATATACATCATTTTTCAGTGATTCTCCACTTGAATTGTCTTTTTCAATCAACAAATGCACAGGAAGAATAAGGGGGCTTTGCAATAAAGTACATAAATTGTGTCTCATTTCATATTCAACTTTAAATTCCTGAGATATAGAGAGGAATGTCCCCCAATATCCATTCTTCCCTTACTAGAGTAATACAACTTTTAAGTGGATGCCTAAGTGCCCAGAATGAAAAGTACATTTTCCTTCTGCCTTGCAGCTAGTGTGGCCATGCAACTAGGTCTTGGCCAATGGGATGTGATAGCTAGAGCTCCATCTTGACCTTGAGGACAAGGGCCACATCTCAGGGGTGATGGAACAGAAAGGCAGAAGCAACCTGGGTCTCCTATGGCTGTGGAGCAGAGTTACCACACCTGCCTACCTTTGTATTTGTACCTGAGAGAGAAACTTCTATTTTGTTTAAGCCACTGTAATCCTGCGTCTCAGTTACAACCCCCTACCCTTAAGAGCATCTTTCTCCTTGCCGTCTTGAGACGCATTGTCAATCATTAGGCACCAGCACTGATGGAAGGGTGGTGGTCACCTTTCACTGAAAAACCATAAGGCCAGCACAAGAATCCCAGGCTTGGAGGTCAGAATACTGGAGTTCTGGTAGCAGCTCTTCTACTTACCAGCAGAGAGACTGCAGACACTACATATTGTCTGATACACAGAGGTGATTTTTTCCATTTATTCATACAAAATTGTTATTGTGAACAATCACCATGAGTAAAACAGAAATAATAAACATAACTGAAATAGATCTGCCAGAATTTTTATTTGGCAGTGAAAACCGCAAACTGCATGATTATTTTTGACAACTAAAAAATAAGCATCTGATTTTACAGCAATCCTTTTTTGTAACTTTTTTTTAAATATCAAATTTCAGTTTTATTTCGGTGGGAAGCATCCCTTAGGAGAACACCTAAATTGACACAGAAAAAGAAGCCTTTAAACAAATTTTTGAAAAGAAACATAAAACAGTGTTTTAAAACAACAGAGAACCTTGTAATATTTTTTCAAGTTTTGCTTGTAATGAAATCACTATATATATGTATATATGTATATATAGATATATAATTTTTTTTAATTAGAAAAATAATTTGTAAAGGCTGAATTGATTGAAAAGCCACATTACTGGTCACGCATCTTGGCAACACTACTTTCCATTTCATGATGATGATGCTGGTGGTGACACTCTGTCATTTATGACATAGAAAGCACTTGGGAATTGACCTAAAGCAAAGATAAACCTCTCCAGTCTTAATCTTCTTTAGATAATAACAGGAAATCAGCAGGATCCACCTATATACTCACAAAGGAAACCTCTAAAAGGTCTGTCTGGCTCCAGTTTATTCTACTCCTGTTAAGGCACTTATTTAAGTTCTTGACAATAACCAAATGCTATAGCAGCTGCTGTCCAAGAAATTCATAGGCACACAATATTGTTTACTGTATGGACATTTGTCCTGAGGTCATATGATTAAAATTGTCACTAAGAGTTAACAATTAAAAAAATATTAAAGCAAGTACAGAGACAACTCGAACAATATGTGCTTTTTCTTCTTTTCTCCCAGGCTTCTAATTCCTTACCTGTGGTCTCATCTATCTCCTCAAGCTTTACCTTATGGCTCCTGGCACATCTTCTTCCCTCAAATAAAGCCACGGCGCTGGCAATTCACAAAAGGCTGCTTCATGAGCCCACTCATTAGCCACTCTAGATCTGATTCAGACCCCCATCCTATGCCTGTGAGGTATCTTACACATACCTCTATCACCCTGTACCAACACTGTCAATTCACATACCTCTCCCTCAGAGGGCTTGCTTAGGTTTAAAATAAACCAAGTCTAAAAATTACTTGTTGAAGATAGAGTGTAAGACTTCAGAAGCCAAATCAATACAGTGTTTAAATTTAAGATCATCTCTGTAGAGTTAAATTGTACAAAATCCTTCAATACATTTTCAGGACTTCTAATGATTATGGGTAATACTTTCACTTTTAAAGTCAGATTATAACCACAATGACAAGTCATACTAGATAATAATACTTTCTTTAATAGTATCAGAAACAGCCCTAAGTGAATGAGGCAAATCTCTAGTGCATCAGTTAGTGACTTACTTTTTCAACATACTCAAACACCAAGTACAATTTCCCCCTCCGACGAAAGGCTTCCTTCAACTCCACAATGTTTTCCTGTTTGAGCGTACGAAGCATTTTAAGCTCTCGTAAAGTCGTTTCCTTGACTTCTTCATTTTCTAGAATGTAAACAATGGTGAATAGAGTAAAATTAAAGCTTTCAAACCACTATTCAAAAAATTCTAAGAACACTGAAAACATACCAATTTCACTTTCCACTTTGAGTACTTCTGCATAAGAAGTCCAAGGATGGAATATTTAATATCACATTTTCTTGTTGAAAGGATCAAGAATACGAAACTTAAAGAAGAAAAGGCTTACTAGACCAGCACAAACTTAATTTTCTGCTTGTATTTTCTTATACTCCTTACTGCAATGTGTATATGTAAAACAGACTTACAGATTCGATGTATGAATCCATTGTCATTTTAGCTCTAACACTACATACTGAGGAAGAAGGAATTTAAAAGGATAAAAAAGAATCAACCATATCAGTGTGCAGAGGAGCCTCTATGCATCATCTGTAGCAGTTGATGTTTTAAAGTTTGGCGTGAAGCTTTTGCTTAAAAGAGCATTTTATTCCCCAGGCTGCATGTGAGTCACCTCTGTAAGCAAAGGTCATATGACAGGCATCCATAATGCAGCTCACAGCCAAGTTGCAAGGAACTCTAAGGATGTATCTGATCTTCTCTTTGCTCAGCGGCTGCTGCATGTTCCTGCTGTCCTCCTGCGGCATGTCCATCTGTCCACCCCAGGTAGCATAGCTGTACTAGGATGCAGAACTTATGCTGAACCAATACACCCTTTCGTATCATCAACTCCACTCATGATAACCCCCACAGACACAGAGGAAGGACAGAAGTCACATTAACTCTAATGGATCAACTGGCAGAGGAGCAGGGAAGGTAATATTTCACGTTAAAGGAGTTTTTATAATAGCTTTAGATTTAGCCAAGAAATTCTAACCGCCATGTTTACATATGTATATACAAGGAAAGATATAGGTTCATATTCCATTATCTGCATTCCAAAAACCAAAAAAAAAATCAGTCTAAAAAGTGAATACTTTTTCTAACTTTAAGGCAAATCTCTTTATAGGCAAAACCTGAACTAACATGAGACCACTCACAGTCTTTGTTTATCCTACGTAGTATGAATATTCAAATGTTATGCTTTAGAAATAATACCTAATTATAGGATGCTAAAGTGACATGCCATATTTCCATTCAAAAATCTAACAGTTATAAATTCTAAAATATATTTGGCCCCAAGATTTTGGGTAATGGTCACAATTCTAGCTTGAAAGTCTAAACTGTGTGACCCTTAAGTTCAGGCATGTCTGGGAAGGAAGAAAATAAGAGTTTGGGAACAGGGACAAGAAAGATGAAGATGCCTTCAAGGAAGAAATGTTTCCTAAGCAGGATACACAAGAGAAAAGAACCTAAATGGGGCCAAAGTGGGAGGGGAGATCCTAAATGCAGTGTCAGGAGTACTTCTCAGATTAAGGTCACACCATGCAGCACTGGATCTTAGTTCCCGGACCAGGGATTGAACCCGGGCCCCAGCAGTGAAAGCGCTGAGTCCTAACCACTGGACCGCCAGGGAATTCCCCATTCAAACTGAGTTTAAAGAAAAGAGACTGTAATAAAAACATGGGCTTTATAGTAGCAACAGAATATCTGTAACAAACTGGAAACAAAGTCAACACTCCTTTGTGAACTGGTTACACAAGTGAAATATTCTCCCTACTTCAAGAAAACTATTAGTGGGGCCTCCCTGGTGGTGTAGTGGTTAAGAATCTGCCTGCCAATGCAGGGGACATAGGTTTGATCCCTGGGCCAGGAAGATCCCACATGCCACGGAGTAACTAAGCCCATGCACCACAACTACTGAGCCTGCACTCTAGAGCCCTCGAGCCACAACTACTGTGCCCACATGCTGCAACTACTGAAGCCACTGCAATGAGAAACCCACGCACTGCAACGAAGAGTAGCTCCGGCTCGCCACAACTAGAGAAAGCCCATGCACAGCAACGAAGACCCAACGCAGCCAAAAATAAAAAAATAATAAAATAAATCCTAAGAAAAAGAAAACTATTAGAGAACGCTGGAGCACGGATTAGGAAAGGAGAGAGATACTGCCTATCAGAAGGCCGGAAGCCGCAGTAACAAAGGCCAACAGTGGCATACAGGCAGTAAACCAGCCCAGCCCACACCAGGTGGGTCAGCGGGGAACTGGGTACTCACAGGGTCCATGTCAGAGCATGAAACAGGGGTGCCACCTGGCAGTAGGGGCAATGTGTGTGAAGTGATTAGGACTTCCCAAAGTGGTTTAGAGGCTTGTGGGGGTGGGGGACAGATGTCCAGGTGTTCTGCAAATTGGGGCTGGGCCAGAGAAGTGGTGTTTTCTAACTGTCAGAACTGGTAAAGCCTAGGGAAACTAAAAGCCTTCATCAGTCTTATGAAAAAGGCTAACCTGCATCTCTGTTGTCCCATCTGAGTTACTCCCAAGGTTAGGGTAATCGAACTAAAATCTACCTATCTCTAAGACAAAGACTGCCACACAGATCTCAATATGAAGCAAATGGTCTTCTAATAAGGAGGTAATTCAGCAAGAGACAACTATACTACTCATGACGTGATCCTTGTCTGTGTTTCCATCCCCATCTCACGCCTTTCTCTCCCTCCCTCATGTTAGTCTTCGTTCCCAAAATAGCCCCAAACTTTATTTTTCAATCTTAGGGCCTTTGAGCTCATTCCCTCTGCCAAGAACTCTCATTATATTACCAGACTCGCTACAGGGCTGGCTCCTTCAGACTGCAGTTTAAATGTCACTCGACCACTAAACCAAAGCAAGCCTCCATCCCCACTGGTCCTCATCACAGTACTCTGACTTTTCTTTCACCACCTTCCCACCATTTTTATTGATGTATTTGTTTGCTTACTGGTTTACCATCTGTGAGGCCACCCCTGCTAATCCAAGAGCTCTAGGAGGACAGGTCTAAATTCTGCTTGCTGTTCAACAACACACACCCAAACACCTAGGACTGGACCCAGCACAGAGGGGATCAATAAATACTTCCTACACGAATGCCTTCACCGGTGACATGAGGAAACCTTTGCCCATATGTGGCTAGCTCTTATTCCCTTAAAACATGGGAAGCAGCAATGTGATAGCAAACAACAGGAACTTTGCCCTCTCGGTTTTGAGGACAGCACATTCAATTTTCTCTCTCCAGAACTTTGAAAGGGCAGCCTTTTAGATAGTAAGACAAACTGAATTTATTTTGCCTTATTCACCTCTGCCCCTGGTAGTCTTCTACAATATGTGATTATGAAAAACGGAGGCTCCAGAAAACCAATAGCCCCAAGGGTCAAGAACACATATATACTTGGTCATTAGAGCATCCCTAAGCTTTGTTGGAGCTGGTTACAAATAAATGGTGCAACAGAGTCAAAGGTAAATACAGCTAGTATACCTTTTCTAATCAAAAGCTTGGCAAATTCTTGGCACTGAAAAAAGGGAGCTTTGTATCATTAGCAACTTATGGCAGTTTCACTTTGCTAACAGATAAGCCAAATGGACAAAGCAGAATGGCTATAGAAAGAATGCTGGAGCAGGATCTGGGAGACCTAGATTTTGGACCCTTTTAACTAACTCTGTAACATGTGACTTTGGGCAAGCCATTTAACTTTTCATTCATAAAATAACTAAATAAATGGGCACTCCTCTGCACCCACATATGTACCCTAAAAAGTCCCATGGCCTTGTCCAAATCTAATAATCCATGATTTCTTTTCATTAAAATCTCACTGATTATGAGCCTAAACCTCAATGAATTTTGGTACTTTGTTATATATATTTATATCATTCGAATCTATACTGACTTTGCCAAACAATGGCTGGAGAGAAAAGAGAAACAAATCTTCAAAAGGAAGCTCACAAAATCACTTAGCATGCAAAGCCAAAACCACCTCATTTGGGCAGTTCATCTTGTTTAGGAAATGAAGGCTCCTCTAATTTATGCCAGTCATAGTTATTAAAAGTTGGGGTAAGCACTTCAGCACTAAAATTGTAATGAATGGGAACAGGCAGAAAGTGGAGTTATTAATTCCCTAAGTGCAAGCAAAATGCACACTCTTCATTATTTGGAAATGCTATCATTTTTGTTCCTCTGAGTACTTTTAAGGTTCCTGGCCTACCCTCTGCACTTTATGATAAAAACTGTGGCACTAAATGATCAGTTGATGGGGAAAAGGAATGAACATTCCACTTACAAATGCTTCTCTCCTCAGAGGTTCAGAAAGTAGCAAAGTTGTTGAGTGAGGCAATTTTTTAAAAATGGAAGGAAGCACAGCCCACTAAAGTGGGCACAAACCCCCCTGCCTTCCAGCTGAAATAATCTCATGGCTTTTTATTTAGACTAGGCTCTTCCAGTTCACAAATGAAGAAACCAAGTCTAGAAAGAATAACTTTCTCAGGGTAAGTGAAGGGAATGTCACATTGAGTAGAACACAGGGACGGAGGCGACATGGTGTAAAGCAGAGAGCGAGCCTTGGAGAGTGTGTCGGAAACCCAAGTTCAGGCCTAGACTCTGCTTCTGCTTAACTACATGGCAAAGTAGCATGGTGTGGGTGGAAGAAAAACTCAATGAAGATCCTAGGATCTGGTCTTAGTCTCAGTTAATCACATACTAGCTGTGGTTCCTCAGCTGTAAACTAGAGTTAGGGTTCTACTAGATAATGCTGAAGGTCCTACCATGTGACTCCTGCTTATGTGCATGCTGATGGACCTGGACATCAATTACCACGGAGGGTGTTTAGCTTAGTACAGGCAGCAATTCTGGCAAAGTTATATAAATTCTATTGAGTGATAACTAAATGGTAGGGTAGAAAAAGGACATTAAGTTAAAAAAAAAAAACAAACACCTAACCTATTTCTAAGCTTGCCAGTAAGGCTACAAGTTAACACACCTAAAAATCAAGAAAGGAGATTCAAAATAAAAGAAAACAATTTTTAAGAATAAAGATTACAGGAGCAAAAGAAATGCAAAGATAAGTAAGTGATGAAAAGCGAAAAATCTAAAGATTAGCAGAAACTCTTCTATATATCTATTTTTAAAGAACTGTGGGCTTAGAAAAGAAATTCAGAAATAACTATAACCTACTTTATGAAATCACAAACCTGACATTTTTGTATAGCCAAAGAGGCCCCCCGAAATGGACCCTTAAACAGGCACAATGTGAGGAAAGGTCAAGTCATCCTTGCACAAAACCGTAAGGGCACCATTTTTGAGTCTAGTTGCCCCGATTGAAGAAGGAACATCAACAGGAGGGCAAGTAACATGGCCAGAGGGTTTTGAATGGTGGTGGTGCTGTCATATTTACCAAAAATGATGAGAGCCCTTAAATCTTCAGAGATGAAGGCCAGGTAAAGCACAATAGAAATGTATTATACCATGAAAGGTGCAAAATGTTCACCAAATCTTAGAAGAATCCCTGAAGTTCGAAAGAGATCCATTTTGGCCATTAAAAAGTGTGGTGAAATCATGACTAGCCAGAATACTCAAGCTTAGTTAATTGATTTCTTTGTTTTACCAAGGATTGGAAAGTTTGTCTCAAGGCCTCTCTTACAGAAAAATCAGGTTCTTGAATTTAAAGATTATGAATCCTTGTTTTGTACGAATATACAAAATAAGAGACCAGAGTTCCCTTGATCCTGAGATCAGGATAGAGCTTTCTAGTGTCTGGGTAGAAATAAGGATGAAATAAACTGGAGGAAAGAATGATATAAAAGCAAAGACACAACCTAAATTCCATCGCAACCGTGGACTACTACACAGCTCCCTGAGAGTCAGCCTCCTTGCCATGTACAAAGACCCAGTGACAAGTGGGGAGGATCCCTCCTCATCCCATCACCTGTACATTCAGGAAGGACTGAAAAGTTCAAATAAATAAAAGGTGTTATCACATCAGAAGATCCAAATGTTTGTCAAAAATAAATTTTAGACCACAGGACTTCTTCAATTAAAGGTTGAACAGTGTTTTTAATTCTTGCTGGTCCAAAGCTATCTAATCTAAATCAGTGCTCTTGAATTATTTAAAAAATTGAGGATGGCAGACACTGGCACATGTGTGTATGTGAAAATGATGATCCAATAGCGATAGAAGATTATCATCTGAACATCAAATCTCATTGTACCAGATTGGAATTAGGAAGGGTAGGAGAATTAGGCTAAATTTATCATTATACATAGTCTGAAAAGTACCTTTTAACTAAATAATCTCTAGTATCTTTTTGGTCTGTGGTCATTTTTCTCTTCCCAGAAAAATCCAAATATGTACTGAGCAGAATTTATTCTGTGGAGGCTTCCTGTTGGTTAGGTATTTATTAGTTAATGTTTCTCTGTGGGAACTTATATTAATAGACAAATTTATAATACTATCATTCAGGGTATCATTAAGAATTCATAATCTGAGACTCCACATTTATGATGATGTATAAAGAAGCAAAAGTCATCAAAACAAGAAAATATTAATAAATGAAGTGATCTCAAATAAAACTGTCATCACTCAAACATTCCTTCCTTTCAAAAGGAGTTTTATTCCCACCAGTGTGTCAAATGTTTCAGGGAGCATCATAGGCAAAGACACTGATAAATGATCTGATGGAGTTATATCAGCTAACAACTGGAGAATAAAAAATGGACAAGGATGAAGACAAAAAAACAGGAACATACAAAAATGAGGAAAAAAGTGACAAAGCCTTTTGTATATTTTTAATGCCCTTCTTTTTTTATTGTGAAAGTCATTCATTGACCTAGCCTACAATTTTACTGTAAAATTTGCCCCACCCCACCAAAATATAACACTTGATTCTTTTTTCTAAGAAGCAGTACATAGTTGCTATTATAATCTAAATTGTGTTAACTATAAGGTAAACTTATTTTCATAATTTTAGTTTCATTTTTTCAACTTAAACTCCCAAACTTTTTATTTACTACAAAATTTTGGTTTCCATTTTAAATAGTAATCTATTGTCCTGGGATAATAAGGACTTATTGAACTAAATAGTGGTCTACCTTAAAATGTTGTTTAAAAAATGTTTCATGCAAATTTGTGCATACATATGAATTTAACAAGAAAACAGGACATTATCATAATCTTTTAAAGCTAACAGAAGGTAATACACACTCATAAAATATTCCTTGATATCATCAGCATGAGAATACCTGATTAGCTTGAATGTGGCTCAGACCAAGTTCAGATCCCATTTCAGTTAAACAATGTTTTCACAGGATTATTTCATTACCTTCATGGAGATTTTTAAACATTGGATTTGGAAAAGTCACTATCATAATATCAAAAGAATATATTCAGAGTAACTAACAAAAGAAATGCATGAGAACTATATAACAATAAGGGCAATATTATCATGAAACTATTTTTTATTATAATTAGCCTGACTAAAATTTAAGATGATAAACTGATACAGAATTAAGTGATATACGTGGAGGTTGAATGGACATCCTCACCCATACTAGACTATGTACACTTCACACTCCAAAAGGGTGTTTACCACACATGTTCCCTTACTTTCCATTAAGCACAATACTACTCTGGCAGGAGGAAAAGGGTAAAGACAGAAAAGATTGTGTGAGATTTCTCAGGGAGAACTGGAAACAATAGGAAAGTGTGCCTAGAATAGGCTTGGAACTTAAAAGTTATGAAGAATTGGATATGTTTTCAGATTCTATTGTTGAAATATTTAGGAAGTGTTCCTCTAGAAGTATGTATAGGAATGCCTACAAAGGTGTCCATCTGCAAGGTTGGGTGGGTGATGCAACTGCATGCCTGTGAGGTATGGTAACTGATACTGGCCCAGCAGAGATGAGGGCAGAGTGGATTCATGTTTTGTCAGCTCAGTGAAATAAGAAGTGATCAAATGTTTCCTATAATGTTTAGACTATCCATACACTCCTGGAATGCCACACCTAGAAACAATCTCTCTCACCTCAAAATTATACAAAGTCATTCAGGCACTGACTGCTTTCTACTCTGTTTTATTGCTTTTTATTTACAAGTCTTAATTCAGCTAATAGGTCAGAAGCTTCTGAAAGTATCCAGACACCTGGCTCAGTGCTCAATGAATTTCTTCTTCTTCTTCTTCTTTTTTTTCTTTTGGCCACACCATGCTGCACATGGGATCTTAGTTCCCCAACCAGGGATCGAACCTGTGCCCCTTGCAGTGCAGTCTTAACCACTGGACAGCAAGGAAAGTTCCCAGTGCTCAATGAATTTCAACAGATACACTACTGATTGCCAATCTGAAGGTACTGTAATGCAGGGACTAATATATTGTTTAATTGAAGCTAAGAATTGGCATCCATAGCATAGAGGTTGTGAAGAATTGGGTAATTAGGCTTTTTTTAAAAAGCAATGACATACATGGCCTAGATTGCAATGCTTCTCAAAAATTTGATGACAATTATTATTTTTGGTGGTAACTGATGGTTGACGACGTGCCTTACAAAATGAATGCACAGCCAGAAGTCTTTACATGCAGGCAAAAGTTATGCTTTGATCTACTGTTGCAACCACTCTTTTTAGTAGATCACCATTTGTCTCCTGGCCACCTGCAGTTATCCCAAAGCCACTGCTCAAAGAGCTTATTTCCAATGGTCTCCTAGGGGGTTTGGCCTGGGACTATTGTTTCCCATTAGACTGCAGGTACATCATTTGAAGCAGGGCTTTTTTGGTTTTCGTTTTTAAAGAACAAGCTAAAAGTATTTTTTATTGCCTTCTCTTTAAGGCTGCCAAGCCAATGCTAAAATTCCTGGCTGATGTGCATGTGCGCCACATAACCAGCACATAACCAGCTGGGTTACATCAAATACTACCACATCTACCCCAGTAGTTGTTAGCGAGGCCCTTTTGTTATTTAATGCTTGCTAAGTCTCTAAGGTAGGGGTGATGAAACTTCACAAATACAGAGGCTGATGTCTTACTGTACATAGTTACTGTGTGCTGATGAAGGTAGGCTATGAATGCTAGCTATTATCACACTTCCAATTAGATATGAAGGTTGATGCTATGGTGGGGCCTCTTACTCCTGCAGCACTAGTTTTTAAATGGCAGGTTGTGATTCATTAGTGGTAAAATCAATGTATTTGATGTCAAATAGGCACTTATATTAATTTATATGAGCAAGAAAAACAGAAAATGGACAACCTCACATTAGTAAAATAATTTTGTGAAATTTTTGCTTCAGTTACATATATATATATGACATTATGTATGAGAATACCATGTTAGGAGGTAAAAAATCCTTCTGCGGTGGGGGGGGGGGGTGTCTCTGTCAAAAAAAAAAAAAATTGAAAAAAATGCCACCTAGAGCTTCTTAAAGGCCATGTGTGTCTTTGTGGTCAGTTTTTCTACTTGGCTGTATTTGGATGGCCAATTGTCTGGATTTAAAACCTGATGGCCCAATGAAATGCTTTATTTTTTCTTCTGTACATTATTTTTTTGGGGGGTGCATTACTTTTCTGTTGTTGTTGCTAATCCTTTATTTTAAACTTTCTTGCCCAGTATAGGGTAATTTTAATACTCCATTTGAAATGGTTTGGATGTGTGACCAAAGCCTCCAAGTATGGTATTTCTTCTTGAAAAGCTTTTATTTTCCCAATGAATTATTCTAAATATAAAACCATTCCCTATAGACTATCTACATACCACTTATCTTTGTATTTCTAGCTAAACACAGTAACCAACCGAAGCCTTTAACACAGCATCGCTACTTGTGTGAACCCAGGAAGTATTTACTTCAAATAAGTTTTCTCATTTTAAACTATCAGTATTTAGAAACAGTGTAAATAGCATGTCTTCTATCCAGCATCTGAAACAAGATTTAGAAAGTTGATTGTCCCTTAAAACACAAGGTGAATTTTCTGATATCATGAGATCTGAAAAGATTCACACAGGAGGAACTAAATGTTTCAAAGCAAAGCATGATGATAAATAAGAGATATTCGCTTTCTGAGATTGAGACTTTAAAATCTGAGGAACAGAGTCTAATCAGCTAGATTTCATCTCTTCCATATTCTATTCAAAAAACTAAATACAAAAAGAAAAAAATATATATATACCTTCACTGTCCTTGAATTTCTTGATTGCCACAATTTCATGTGTTTCCTGCAAAGGAAAAGAGGCAGAAGAAAAGTCATTCTCCAGTGTTTTTCAAACTGGGAATCCCAATTGTCTGGGGGTATATTTTTGAAACAAAGTAGCAAGAACCCAGAGAATAAAAAATAAATCCTCCTCTTCCCTATTCCCTCATTTCTCAGTTCCAAATTTCTCTTGCTTACTACCCTGCAGGCATTGTCAGGGAAGGAAAAGGAGAAGGGGGAGGGGCTGGGGGACCAAGAGCAAATCTGGCAATAGAACATGGATGAACCAGCAGTGTCAATGTCTTGCGGCTACACAAAAGTGCCAGATGGCTGACAATAGACCAGCATCTATACTGCCCTCTGAAGCCCAGGGACACATTTAATTGGGTTTCTAAGACCAGGGAAAAGGCTTCTATAATACTTGGTAGTTGCTGGTAGCAGAATACCTCTTCCAAGTCTCCTCCCTTCACTTACCTCTTCCTAACAAACCTATCTAGTTGTTCACCAGCTCTTCCCCATTGAAAGCCATTTCAAATCCAAAGTGGGATAAAACATTTGCCACCAAATACCAATCACCAACTTTCCCCTGCCTTTATTTAGTTCTCCTGAACTAACAGAAATAGTTGGTGAGAAGAACCCCATTTTAAACTGAAACATTATAAATCTTTTTTTTTTTTTGGCTGGAAAAGAAGAAATCTTTTTTTTTTTTGGTTGGAAAGGAAATGAAAATGCTAAAGATTGAGTGTAACTAGGCTAAATAATTCATGTCTAATATTCTAGTCTATAAAAGCAATAAAGAAGCTTTTGGTAAAATAATACATAGATTCTTCAAAGCCAACATGTCATATAAAAAGGTCTCCTGAATGACTCAGGCCTGCCCTTTCTTTTTTACTCCAAGTGGGTATACTTCAGATCTGTAAGAACAAATCGTTTATAAAACTTCTTCCTTGCATCAAAACAAAGACTTTAAAAACTGACACAATATGAGGCAATAACCAACGGGGTACAAAATCATTAACTTATTAAAAATATATGATTTTCTCCTAGGTTCCTTACAAAAGCAAAGTAGGGGGTGGAGGAAGAAATTTTTTAAAAAGTGACCATTTCAATCACTGTGCTGAAAGACAAACCCTGAGTCGTAACTATGTCTGTAAATCAAATTCTGTTTCTCACCTGCCCAATGAAAAAAGAAGAAAATACCAGCTTTCGTATTTGTGTTACAGGTGAAAAAATATCTGAAAGTGCTATAGGCTATTGAGGAAAAAGATTCTTATTAAGGTTATTATGTTTTTGTTTTTAAGGGAGGAATAGAATTGTAGAGTACAGAGAACTTTGGGGATACAATTTATTTGTACATCAGCAGACCTTCTGACAAACTCAGCCATCCAGGTACTTTCTGATATTATAACTGTTTCATTATTGAGAAGGAATAGCTGCAAAGTCAAAGTGATGTGGAGGATGATCACAGAATATTAGTACAGGTAGTACCATGTAACTCTGCTAGATATGCTACTCTCTCTTAAGACACTGACATTTTCTCACTCTGCTCCTTTTCAAATGGCTCTAGCTAGCAACCCAAATATGGCCTAAGGGGAAGTACAAAACCCTATCAAGAAACTGCTCACAGCACAAAGAAAGGGGCAGCAGGATAGCATCCAGGAAGAGAGGAGGACTGGCCACATTTCAACTGAGTGTTGTTCCAGATAGCATTTCATCCTATATTGCACATTTTTTATTGCATCCTAAGTGTTAAAACTTTGCCTGATTTTATAAAAGGTCTTGCTTAGCTCAAAACTTTCCACTGATATGACTATGTATTTAAATTTATGACTATCACCATCTTGAAGAAAGAAATTAATCAGATTTTTTTTCCTGGCAGCTCATAAATAGAATTTACAGTATAAAATAGTTGCCTGAAGGGGGGTCAAATAAGATGAAATGTTTATTCTTTTTTTATCCTTTCACCAATACCGTGAAAATCCTCTTTCTCCTTAACACTCACACACAGACACACACACTCAATATGGTTTATATATTTACTTATAAAGTAAAACAAAAAAAAACTACTTATAAAAATAATACAAACTCATATAAAAGAATATAAAGGGATATAAGAGTATAAACAGAGTATAAAAAGAAATAAAAAACTATATAACCCTTCCTAATAACATCTTGGTATATTTTCTTCCAGTAAACTTTTCTCAAATTGGAAGAATCTGAGAACACATATATTGTGTTGTATGTTGCTTTTATTTCACCTAATATTGTATATAAGGAACATCTGACCTGTCATTAAATGATTTTTAATATCACCATTTTTAATGGGTGGTTATTTAACCAGTCTATCAATGAACTACTTCAACAACTGCATCTTCATTTCCATAAAGTAAATTCTGTAACTTATATAACTGGGTCAAAGTGTATGAATGGTAAAAGTCTCCTAATACTGCCAAACTGATATCCAAAAATATATCATTTTACAGTTCCCTTTAGCAGCATGAAAACACACTCTACAACCATAGCCAACAACAAATACAATCATTAAAAAAGTCTTTAGACACCAATGAGATCAGAGGTTTGCGTCTATGAACTGCTAAGTGAAATCAGGTGTAGTAAGCTTAATATTTTTCTTACTGATTCATGAATGTGAACCTTTTGACAAATTTCATTACAAATATTTCCCCCAGATTGCTGTGGACAGGGAATTATTTAGGGTGTTGTTGTTATTGTTGCTGAATATAGTTTATTATTACATAGTCAAATTTATTGATACATGCTTTGTTATTAGGTGCACAACTTTTGTGCTCAAACTCCTTACTTAGCTTGTATATGATTAATATTCATCCACATTTATCCGTCTCAATATTTCAATGATTTAATCTTGTTTCTTAAGTCTTTATTCACTTGTAATTTATTTTAATATGCCATAATGTGAGGGAATCTAAATTTAAAATAATTTCTAAATACTGAACCAATTTTCTCAATACCTTTTACCATGGACTTTTAGTTCTGCTGCATCTTAGCATCCTTACATATATACTCTAGATTTTATTTCAGAGCTTTTTAATTTAGTCTATACTATTGACCTGTTGATTCCTATACCAGAACCAGTTTAAATTACTGTGACCTTAAACTGTTTTAAATTACTCTGGGGTTACAGACCTTGATACTTCTTATGCCATTTTGTTAAATAAATTTATTATTGAGAATAGGTTTTGACTGCTATATTTAATTTGTAATCACACACACACACGATATTATATTTAGTCTCTATTTCTTTACATATTTCCTACTGTGGTTTTTCACATATTTGAGTGTTTAATTTGCACTAAGTTTTTGCTCAACCAGTATTTATCTTTGGATGGCTTCCTGAGGAAGTATCCTATTTTCTAGGTCTCTACATATCTGAAAGTCCTCACACGTGAATGGCAACTTGGAAGGCACAGAATTCTCAGGAGGACATCATGTTCTCCACCATCATCAGGGTCACTGTAAGGTTGTGTGTCCTGCAAAGCCCTGGAAAGTGCCATTCACATCATAGATGCTGCAGGTTTGTATGTTTATTAAAGCAACTTGCCAGTAGTCAGGAATAAAGTGTCTTGTAACAAAATCCATAAACTAAGATACTTTTCCAAGAAGGAGAAAATGAAGGGAATTCCCTGGCAGTCCAGTAGTTAGGACTCTGCGCTTTCACTGCTGAGGGCCCACGTTCAACCCCTTGTCGGGGAACTGAGATCCCACAAGGTGCAGCCGGGACAGGGTGGGGGAGAGAAAGAGAAAGAAAAAAAAAAGAAAATGAAAGATCTTAAAAGAAGAATCACCATTTTCTAATCCACATAAGGCTCCATCCAAATGGGCTAGCAATGTCCTGATGGTCTTTTGGTATGTGTTGTAGAGAAGAACTCTGAGGTCAATTTGGTTTTTGTTCAAATGTAGATAACTTCTTTTTTTCTGCCTAGATGCTGTTAGGACTTCTCCTTCTCCTTGGAACGGAAATCTTAAATTATCAGAACATATCTAGCGGTGTGTGTGTGTTTTGAACTAATATTACCTGGAAATCAGAGAACTTAGAAAAGTTTTCCTTCTAGCAATCTTAAATGTTGTTTCTACTCCTATTTTTCTAACAGTTTCCACTAGAAATCTTTTAACTTTTAGGTTGAACTTTTCATAATTGCTTTATGTGTCTTGTTCCTTACTTCACCATAAGTGCCTGGCACCCACTAGAGGTGCACAATAAATATTTAATGAATGACTATTTCATGAGTAAATTAATCAAAACTGCTACATTTTGTTCCTTTACTTCCTTCATTTTAGGTTGCTTCATCTTCTTTCCTTATCTCGGCCAACTTCTGCAATTTTTGCCTTGTTTCAGTTTGTTATCGCTATAGAGGTAACATCCCCTTGGCTCTCCTTCAGGAGACAACTTCATCTGCTTGTTACAAAAAAAGATAGTTTTAGAACTATGTGTTGCTCTTAAATCTTCAGAGCAGTGTTTTCTTTATCTACCCATGTCTTTTCATAAGCCGCACCCCCACTCCAATTTTTAACTCATCCTCACTAAAATAGGAAGAGATCCACCAGGCTTGGTATCTGGCAGCAAAACAGGTAGGTGGGTTTTTCAGCAACCCAAATTTCAAAGGCAGATTGATGTACCCAAGCCCAATTTCAAAACCTGGATTCTTAGCAGATATTTTTCTTATTGGGTTGGCTGGTGTGAGGCTGGGCCACCTGGGCAAGGTTCTCTGAATAAGCTGTTTGTCCAGCCCACAATTCCTAGCACATCCTGCTCCCACTAATCTCCTTCACCACACCTTGCCATGGGGTACGTGAATCCTAGGGTACAACATGCTGCTTCCAATCATCTCTACTTCTTGCCTTACTGTATTTGGGGCATTTTGTCTCTGACATGATCTGGCAATACAGGTGCTGATGTGGGCTATGGGGCACAGAGGACTCTAGAACCTGAAGCGTCAGACATAGTTACTACCCTGAGATGGCTGCCTGTTTCCAGCCCCTGTGGGCATGAGTCTGAGTCTTTGGGCATGAGTTTGCCCTATTCTGGTTCAGAACAGATAGCATGTATTGTTCAATCTATCTCTCTGGACTTTGCCAATGATCTATGTTTAGTTTCTTTCTTTTTTTAATAAATTTATTTATTTATTTATTTATTTATTTTATTGGCTGTGTTTAGTTTTTGTTGCTGCACACAGGCTTTCTGTAGTTGCGGCGAGTGGGGGCTACTCTTCATTGCGGTGCACGGGCTTCTCATGGCAATGGCGTCTTGTTGCAGAGCACAGGCTCTAGGCGTGTGGGCTTCAGTAGTTGCGGCACATGGGCTCAATAGTTGTGGCTCACAGGCTCTAGAGCGCAGGCTCAATAGTTGTGGCGCACGGGCTTAGTTGCTCCGCGGCATGTGGTATCGTCCTGGGGCAGAGATCGAACCCGTGTCCCTACATTGGCAGGCAGATTCTTACCCATTGCGCCACCTATGAAGTCCAATGTTTAGTTTCTTAATTTACAAAACTTTTATGAGTTTTTGGCTTTGTTTTTAAATATCTTCATACCACCACCCTGAGATGCTACACATAATATAAGTGTAGACAAAGAAAAAATATGTGAAAAATAACTCCAAAGAACTGTGTTTTAAATTCAATCTATTCACAAAAGCACGCCATTGCCCCCACAACATCTGCCAGAGAATGTCACCAGCTGTAATTAGCACGATAGGCATAATTTGCTACTTGTTTCAACGAGTTAGTTAAGAGCTCACATTTTAAACAGCAAACTAAGGATGTGATAAAATATGTAAGTAACCACTAATGATAATTCCATGTCTCACCCTTAATTTTGCCTCAAAATTGGAATATTACTTTGGAATGCAGAAAGATAGAGGTTCCTGAATTGTACTACTATCTTCATGAGTGAACAAGCCATATCAACGCATTTAACATTTCCCAGAACAAATTTTCACAACTGAAAAAAAAATTACAAAGAGAATGAAAACTAAATTTTGTGAGTAGTAACAAATAGAAAAATACCTCTAGGGCTTATATTTCTTCCAGTATTCTCAAGATCCTCCACCCCATAAAAATCATGCCTCAATCAGTGAACAACCATACTGAACACAGAGATTTGTAACCAAAACTCACTCCTGCTACTGACTGTCTAAAGCCCCCGAGTCATTAGTTTATTCCCAGAATCAATTGTCCCTTCTTAAGATGTTGGCAAAGCAACTGATTGGTATTAATAATCATAAAATTTACTAAGTTATTTTAAATGCAGTTACATAACTTGATTTAATTATACTTTGGAACAGTGAATTCTCTAAACCAATCATACACTTTTGTAAGGAAGTAGCAGGAGTCATTGTTTTAAATGTTTTGCTCTGTAATTTAAAATATCCAACATGCATTATGAAACAGAACAGAAAAAAATACTGATTTTTATTTTACTCTGCTTTTCATGGATTAAACCATTCCAAAGGTTATGCTCTACAATTCATTCTCTACTTATTCTCTGAGGAAGCTCTTCCTTGGGAGAAATTCTTTATTTTTTCATCTAGATAGCAGGGAATACAACTTGACAACTAAAGTATTTTAAAATATTTCAATCTGTATTTGGTATGCAAATACCACACTAAGTGCTTTCAAACACTGACACGCTCCTTCAGCAGAAGCAAAACCCTACAAACATAAATATTATCACCTTATAGACAGATATAGTAACTAAAAAAGTAAGCTGTATTTTAGATTATTTTAAAGTACTTTTGTGCCAGGCCCTGTGCTTCACATGTATTACCTCATTTAATCTTCAAAGCAATACTCTGAAGAGAATTTTACCATCATGTTCACTTTACAGATGGGAATGTACTGAATTTAAATGAGGTTCCATAATTTGCCCCAAGGTCATACAACTAATAAGTAATAGGGTTAAAGTTTTAAATCTAGAAAGATTGATTCAGGAGGACATTTCTCTTCCATGGCAATGCTATTCACCGTTGCAAGCCATATATCTCAGTTCTGTTGCTGAAAAGGATATATTCTGAAACACACACACACTCTCTCTCTTTCTCTCACTCCGGGGGAGGCATGATTACTCTTCTTCCGTCTTATCTCAAAAATACATGTTAGCACCAATAAAACTTTTCAAATAGTTTTCTAATGTCTATTATAATATTTATACACCTAAAAGTATGTGCAAATACTTCATTATTTCCATCTTTATCTATATTCTGACTTTTATTTCACAGAATCTTTTCAACTTAGACAAATTATTTAAGTTATTTTTACATTATGAGCAAAATTATAAAATGCAACTAAATTCAAGCACAGGTTACATTCCATGGCAGGTAGATACAATGGAGCTAACAGAAATATAAAACATTATCCAGGATACACAATGATAAAAAACCGGACTGTTTTCCAAGGAATCCCTTAGAGATCTTTCCTTGACTTGTATTATTTATTACTTGTAAACTACCATAGTCTGCCAATACTAAAAGTTAGATTAACTACTAAATTTAAGTACTTCAGACTTAATCAGGAAAGATTAATACTCAGGGTAGCATTTCAGTCAGTCAGCTAAGAACTATCTATTGGGCCCCTGCTTTATGTGAGGGTTCTTATGTGACATCCTAGGTTTAACATGAGTGAGTAAATGAAGCATCTCATATGTACAGAAGCTTACATCCTGGTGTGTAACAATGCATGATAGTAAGTAAAAATTTATGACAAAAGTTAAAAAGTACAAATGAATGTTATACGATATGCTGCAGAAGTTTAAAACAGATTGATTATATAAATATAAAGAAAAAATGTATACCCCTTTGAGATTTAAGTGTATAATATGTTGGTTTATTTGCTTCTGATCTCGCTTTCTGAAATGTGAAATGTCATAAATATATCTTCATTCATTCCCATTCCTTCTCTCCCCAGAAGTAACTTTCACCCTAAAGTTATCTACTGTTCCCATGCACATTTTTATTACTACCAATGAATTTACCCATAAGCAAATTTACTACTATTTTGTACATTAAAAATCATATAACTGCTGTGTTATTGTACACACCTTTTGCAACAGTTTTTTAAGTACAACATGGTATACCTGAGGTTTAAACATAAATCTAGTCAACTGGGGATAATTGTGCCCCACCAGGGGACATCTGGCAATGTCTGGAGATACTTTTGGTTGTTACAATGGGGGCGGGGGGGGGTACTTACTAGTGGGTAAAGGCTACAGATACTACTGAACACGCTACAGTGCACAGGACAGTCCCCACTACAATGAATTACCCGGCCCCAAATGTCAAATGTGCTGATATTGAGAAACTCTTCTCTAGTTTATTCATTTGAACAGTTTTGTGGTAGTCCACTATAAACACTCCCCTTTAAAAGAGAGACTGACCACTTGTTGAGATCAGATAAAGCTTTGGAAAAGACTAATACACTGTGAAAAGAAATTTTAGTTGAAAATGGGATGATTAAAAGATTAATTCTCCAAAAATTACTAAAGCTATTAATCATGGCACTAAAATGTCTACATTCATCTCATTTTCATAAAATGATTACTTTAAAAAAATTATATTCTTTTCTTTTTTCTTTTCTCTTCTCTTCTTTTATTTGGCCGTGCTGGGTCTTAGTTGCAGCAGGCGGGATCTTCATTGCCACATGTGGGATCTTTTAGTTGCAGCATGCGGGATCTTTTTTTTTTTTTTTTTTTTAAGTTGCGGCATTCGAACTCAGTTGTGGCAAGTGGGATCTAGTTCCCTGACCAGGGATCGAACCCGGGCCCCCTGCATTGGGAGCATGGAGTCTTAGCCACTGGACCACCAAGGAAGTCCCCAAACTATTACTTTTATAATAACTTTTACAATATGGCTCCATTAGAACATTCTAGTGAAATACCAAAAGATAAATAAAAACATATTTTTTGTTGTTAAAAACTCTTACATTACCCCCCCCCAAAAAAAAAGAATGTAAAAGAAAAAAAAAAAACTCTTACATTTTAAAAGGTATTACAAGGAAAACTCCCAATGAATTTACTTCATGCTCAGCCTCTAAAAAGAGGAAAGTCTTATGAAAATATTAATACATCATCAAGAACATGAGAGAGCATGCAGCCAAGAAAGGAAGATGTGGGAAGTGGGATCTTACAAAGAAAGAGTCTTCTATAAAACAACTGCCTTCAAGCCAAGTCAGTAATAAAATTCCTACATAACAAATTCTATTTTCTCATTTGTTTCCAATAAAACATCAAATCCCTTCTACCCGCTCTGGGCTGGATCTGCCCTCCATAAATCTTTATTGAGATGTAAAATGAGAATAAGTGAAAGTAAAATATTTAGACAGCATGCCTAACCATCCCCTCATCTTCCCTCTCCGAACACTGTCCTGCCTCCTGTCCCATATCACAGTGAATCCTAGCCAGAAATTTAGGATCACTCTTCCCATCTCCCTTGTCTGCAATCCCAAATCCATCCAGGTTATCACCAAGTGCTACTGATTTTTGCTTCCTAAATCTTTTTCAAATTGGTCCACTGTTCTTCTATACCTGAACACTCCCATCCCAGTTGGAGCCCTTGGCATTCCCACCTGGGGTACTGCCTAACCTCCTAATCCCTTTTAATTATGTCTGCCATTCAGCAACCAGGCTCTTCATCTGCAAATGAAAATCTGATTAAACTGCCCCACCATTTCCCTTAAAACTCCCCCCAAACTCCCCTGCCTTAAGGACCACATCAAAGTCCCCTCATCTAGCCAGCAAGGGATGCTCTCTAACCTCTTCTCCCTAGGTCTCCCTTGCTTGCTGAGCCCTCGCCATCCTCACCACAATCTCTCCTACTATTGAGCCTGTTCCCTTTCCTCCTAAAAGCTTGGCCCTCCCTGTGCCATTCAACCCTACACTATCCTTTAGGCCTTAGCTCAACCCTCACTTCCTCAAGGAGATCTTCCCACAGCCCCGTGACTAGGTCTGAAGCCCCAAATGCTCTCTGAGCAGATACCTCGCCTTCATAACTTGTATTAATGTAACACCTTTACATATTTATCTCATTATACCACTGGACTGCAAGTGTGTAGGTTAGAATGTATGACTGGTCTAAAAGTATGCTGAGCAAGAGAGAGCAAAGATCTAGTGCAAATGTCTCACTGTACTGCATCACCTATTCAAACCTCACATCTTGCCGGCCCATGTCATCCATCTGTTTGGACATCATTTACTAATTCTGCTACAGCTTAACAGAGAAACACCTTTTCCTACCATAATCTTAAGAAGAATAAAAGACATTCCTTGGTATACAAGGAACTAAAACAACACAGAATACAAATATACACATTTATGTTTGTTTAAGGACAGTGCATCCCTGGGATACTTATTAGATCTGTTTCCTTCTTTCTTCAGAAAGTTTAAAAAAATGAAGATAATGAAAGAACATAAGAGCCTTCAAAACTTCATCTGGAAAAAAACAACAACAACAACAACAACAACAAAAACAAACTTCATCTGGCCCTCTCCAGAAGTCCTTCAGCAGACTGGAATCTGAATACCAAGCTCTTAAAGTTCAGAAGAATTATACTGTCTTGATTAAGGATCTCTTCTGCTATTTGGCTACTCTGGCCTCCTGCAGATCTTAAAAAGGCACTGCAAAACCATTATCACTTTCTTTTTGTTAAAAAATTCTTCCATGGCATTGTTATAAAATGATTACAGTTACTAGGTTGCCAGTATTTATCAAGTTATATCAGAAAGCTTACTAAGTTAAAAAATTATTATTTATTGATCCCTTTCTCCACCTGAAACAAGGATTGCTCTCCTTCACCATCACCTCTATTCCATTCTATGACAAAACTAAAAGATTTCCTCTAGTCTGGCAAAACATAATATGAAAACAGAGATGTCACATAATTACTAATATCTAACATGTGTGTGGTGTGAGATACTCCCAGTGAAGGAAATTGTCACAGACCTGGAACTAGCTAATACATCGCTCACAGTGCTGTATAGCAACATGGTCCCCAAATCCTCAGTGCACACGTGCTACAAATGCTTCCAGTCATTTTATACTAGCAGAGTTCCAGGAAATGAAGGAAGAGGGGTAAAGCTTGGGCCAATGTGGAACAGAAAGAAGGGAAGAGCCTCTAGAGGTGAGATAAAAAAACGAGTTTAACAGGAAGAGAAAAATCAAAGGGAGAGGCTCTCTTGAAAATGTAAGCCACATTCTTAAGGAGGCCACCAGAATTCCCACAGTAGAGTCCTAAACTGTTTCTACTTGAACATTACAAGTGAATGTACCCAGTAAGGCTGTGAGACTTGGAGCTACCTAGATTGCTGACATTTGAGTGCCACAAAAATAAGAATAAAAAACATAAAAATCTAGGGCCATTTAGCTGATAAACGCAAACAAACACACACCTAGAAAGCCTTTATAAGTACTTTTAATATATTCCAGTATAACTGTTAGTGGATCAATATCAACCTGAAAGGACAATGGCTGATAATGTCAAAAGATGTAACCATGATGAACTAAGGAAACTAGTTCATACAGAATTGTATACTTAAAATGGGTACCTCTTATTGTAATATAAGAAGGTGTATTCTTTGTATGTAAATTATACCTCAATAGATTTGATTTTAAATGTATCATTTAAAAATAATTCACCTCATAGTTATAGACTAATACAAATTGACTACCTTAGTTATTATGATAAATTAGGTAATTAATAAAATGTTCAAAAAATAAAATGTACTTGCTGAGATGAAAAATGAGGCACCCAAAAAACAATTTTCACTAACCCCTCTAGCAAAGCAAATAGCAACTCTCTTCACTAGAAAGGGATAGGTGAACTTTCAAAACAATTTAGCTCCATATTTACAGATATACAAAATTTGAGGTGTACTTGATTTCATATAGCCCACACTTCCAGACATTATATACAGATGCTCTCAAACCACCTTGTCTACACCAAACCCAGACTTGGTATTGTTAGCAAATAAATGGAAATTTCAAAGAGTGCATGTCAGACAGCATTTCAGTTTAGTAATATTAACCATCATGCTTGTACTGTAGTTATTGTGCAATTGTGTTACAATCTTATTTCATTTTGCCCTCATTTTATAACAATGAATAGATGAGAAAATGAAAACTCCACTTCTAGTGATCAAGTAATTGAGACAAAGATAGTATTAATTATGCATGCCAAATGCAGGCAATCTACAACCTCAATCGGATAATCATTGGATATGAGCTGTGTTCAATGGCGAACAAAATTTAAATTTAAATGATGGAAATATATCTTCTAAGACTAAATCTAAGATGTGCCAAGAAAATGTAGCTCTTTAATTTTCTACAACTGATTTAACCTTGCTTTTCAAGCTCTGATCTTGACTTTAATTTGCATTCTAGAGTAGCTCAGTCCTTTCTAGTTTATAGTTTCTTTCAGGCCAACAGTCAGTTTCTCCCTTCAGATTTTCTCCCTGCTTCTACCAAGATGGCAGCTGGGTGTACAGATGGGGGTGGGGGGTGGGTGGGGATGTAACTTCACTGTGGTAAGGAAACGGCTCACAGATAAACATGCACGGGCCCTTGTACTGTCCCCAGGGGCTCTATGGCCCCCAAGACAAGGTTCCTTATAGGCCTGGACCCCAGACACTGGCCTGATGCTAATGCTGGACCCTGTATAGGCTGTGGACTCAGGTATGTGCTGCTGGCTTAGAGCCCAGAGGTCTGGCCTGGTTGTTTGGCTCCTTCTCAGCTTTAATTTGTAAAGCCATCTAGACTCTGAAATCTCATTTAAACCTGCTATTTGGCCAACAACTATAGTGTTGATATCAGCTTGCCTCTCAACACAACATTCCCATTGACAGGTTCACTGGCTCTCGACCTAGCTACCTGGGGTGTATAGTAACTTCGGGATTCTTTAGAAGACACTCATAAGCTTAAGGAGGCCCAGGCATCCTCTCTCCTACCTAACTACATCATGCCACATTTTACTCTGCCGTCACTGCTTCCATTGTGACAAGACAACCTTGCAAGGCAGTTTCTTCCCTGAGTTCCAAGAGGGGAATGGGGCATAAGTGTCCTTCACTTTTGGCTTTACCCTCAACCTACTGTCCCTCTAAACCCAGAATTTCAGTCCCCTGAGGTGGTGGAAGGGTGGGGGAAAGAGAATGTCAAGACTTGCCTGCCTTAACTCTGCCTCTTCTATCCACATCCCTTTGGCATATAGACGGGCTGTCTTTCATTTTTCTTTTAAATCTCAAAGGAATTTCCCCTGTGAAGAGGCATTTGCCCTACTCTCTTACCTGGAACCATGATAAGAAAAGATCAAGAAAGAAAAACCAATTTATTGACCAAAGATACATCACCAGGTATTCCAGAAAGATTATCTCTGTTAAATATATAAACATTCAGGCATAATGACAGAAGAATAAACAAAGAAAGGTTTAAAATTAAAATGGACTGATGATCGGGACCTTCCCTGATGACTCAGTGGTTAAGAATCTGCCTGCCAGTGCAGGCGACACAGGTTCCATCCCTGCTCCAGGAAGATTCCCACATGCCGCGGAGCAACTAAGACCGTGCGCCACAACTACTGAGGCTGCACTCCAGAGCCTGAGAGGCACAACTATTAAGCCCATGTGCCAAAACTACTGAAGCCCATGTGCCTAGAGCTCGTGCTCTGCAACAAGAGAAGACACCCCAATGAGAAGCCCTGCACACCACAACAAAGAGTAGGTCTCGCTCCTACAACTAGAGAAAGCCTGCGCAGCAATGAAGACCCAATGCAGCCAATAAATAAAATAAAAATAAAAAATTTTTTAAAAATGGACTGATTAGCAACATAAAAATACACAGTCCAAATGAAGGCAAACATCTATTTTCTGTTGAATTAGTTATAGAGAGAGCTTGGTACAGATTCTTTGATTGAGAGAAGAACTGACTGTGCCTAACTTTCTCATGGCCAATTTTCCAGTAAATTATGTAGATACCATTGAAGTCAGCATACTTAAGTTTTGCAGACATTGGTGGGTAAACAATGTACAGAAAGCAAACAACAGCAGATTGTTATAGTAGCAATGATTACTACTACAGAGGCAAGTTGCTCACTGCTTACTGGGAGCCTAGCAAAAACCAGATCCATGAGTATAGACTCATACCTTCTGCTGAAGCTAGAGACAGTATAGCTAAAATGGTTATTAAATGACTGCTGAAGAATGTCTGATTCTATTCTGCTTTTATTAATCAATAAGCTGATGAATTATGCATATGTGTATATAAAATATAAAATCTATGATTCTTGATTTTTGCAAATACGTTACCCTAATTTGACAATTTCCTATAAAATAAGAAAATGAGTAAAGCCTGGTAAAGAACGCTAACACACAGGGAGGGGGAAATTCACACACATGAAGGTCTACTAGAAATGAGACATAAGAAGTGGCCAAAGCAGGCTGCTTTTATACTGTTTAGAAAAAGAAACAATAAATTTGTGAGGAATTGACTGGACAAAGAAACAGGCTTTGGGTGCTCAATTAGTGAAGAATTTTAAAAGAGCTTGGGCTTGGGGTAGTATATTAAAGAAGTAACAAGGTTTATATATACAGGCTTCTCAGCTCCAAATTCCCTATCTCTGATGAAAAGGGTGTCCCTCTGTCTCTGGATACAGGGAGTGCACCTTTCACATGGGAGATTTATTTTCTGCTTTCAGGGGGACAGAGGTGGGTTAGAGTTTCCTTCTTACATCGGCTGTTTCTCAAGCAACGTCAATTCAAAATAATCAATATGCCATTGTGGCATATTTTGGGGTGGCCCACCTTCAACCCATACATCACCAAGGTTTAGTTTTTTCCAATTCATGAAAAATATGCCAGGGTTTTAGGACAGAAATATGCTTAAGGAAACTCCAAAGTTCAAAAGCAACAGAAATTATGTTCTGTATAATATCTTTAGGGTACTAAGGCATAAGGTCCTCAGGTACGGGATTACTACGACACTGCCAAGATGTGAAAGGCTGATAGGCATAGCAAGAGAAACTTCAAAGCTCCCTATTCAAACAACTGAACTGGATTACCCCTTAGGGACCCTGTGATCATGCTTTCTGACAGAGCTGTTCACACACAGGCAGACAAGGAAACAGAATGGTACAACCAAAATCTGAAAAAATGTTCCAAGTCACAGCTTTTTGCCATAACCATAATTCATGTAAAAAACTGAAAAATACATTCAACTTAGGTAATAATTTTTCTTTTCTTAAAAAACATATTTTCAAAGTATCTAGTTAATTTAGTGAAAAATTGTTACTTTACGCATTGTGGGGAAAACTAGAAAATGCAAGATTCACTTTCTCTTACCATAGAAAGAGATGTGTATCAAACATAAATCAGCAAACTGTAATATTTTTGAAAGAGCTAAAAGTCTGGCTTATCTTTATATCCAAGTAGCCAGCACTTTATCTTACATGTGATAGTTATGTAATAAAAGGTCTGCTGAAGTGAACTGTACCATATTTTCACAGTCATGGAGGAGGAACTGTTTACCACCATCACATAAAGAAGCTGGATGACCTCATACATGCTACCTTAAGCGCTAAAGCAAAAAAGAAAAGGAGGGGAGGAGGAAGAAAAAAATCTAAAGCGGCCATGCCTTTGAAACAACCATGGAATATAAATCTCAAGCAGTGCAATGTTTCAAGAGAATTAGCCAAGGAACACTGTAAACCTAACAAAATTCTGATATGTCTGGCTACTGCATGTCAAGAATATCACTGAAGCTTTCCAGTTGAAATCCTCTTCTAGTAACATTCTCCCAAGGTTGCAATGAGGTCATCAATTTTGTACCTAATAGATATTTCAAACATATTCTGCTTGTCAATCACTGGACTCAGGAAAAGAAACATGTATTACATTTCATGCAGCCTGGAAGCTGTCCAAGACTTTCAGGATAAAGTTTTAATTCCATGCTTCATCTCCTAACTTTTAAGAAAAAACACCCCTGCTCCTGTCACTGCTAACTATTTGCAGTTTCTCAACTGAGCCTTCACACATATTTGCTTTTATCTGCTTACATTCTGCCTCCAGCATTCATCCTTTCTTCATTCATTCATTTGTTCAATCAACAAATGTTTCCCAAGCTCCTATTAGGTGACAGGCACTGTGTTTAGCAGTGGGGATACATCTTCAACAAGACAAAGCAGGGGCGGGTCCTGGTTCTTACAGCAGTTACATTCTGGAGGGAAGAGGCATAATAAGTGAACAAGTCACAGACAAGAAGATAACGGTAACTGCTATAAAAGAAAGTGAAACAGGTCAATTTACTAGAGTACTGATTTGAGTAAGGGAGTACCCAAGGAAGTGATGTTTTAGCTGCTACTTAAATGATGAGAAGCCAACCCTGCTACTTCTAGTTAATTCTTTTTTACCTCCTTCAAAACCTTCCTTCGGGAAGCACTGCATTATCCCCCAGCTTGCTCTGTGTGCTCCTCTCTTGCAGTCCGTAGAATACTAACCACACCTCCTAACAAACTCTTACCACAACTGCCCTGGAATCTTTGGTTTGCAATCCTGCCTCAATGCCCACCTTGAACCGCAGTTAAGATCCACGAGTGTAGGCACTTCACATAACTCTCACCCCTAAGACCTAGCAGGAAGGCCTCCAAATGGGTAGGCTGGATAAATTAAACAGTTCAACTGCTCTAAGTACTTCTTAAGGATCTTACAGGGACCAAGAAGAAACGAGGCAATAGACACACAGGGCATAGAAATGGGATATGTAAATTTTATCATAACTGAAAACATCACAGAAAATAAAGACTGAAATACTATTTTTGTTAAAAGGACCAATCCCCTGAGTTTTGAAATGATCTGTTTTGTGACATTTTCATTCTCTGTTGGCCTGAGAACTCTTCAAGAGCAGAGACCACATCCCAATCATTATGCTGTCATGAGCCCTTCCCTTCCAGAATGTGGGTTCTCTACAATCATTAATCATGTCCTCCTTGTTTTTTATTCCAAACATCCAGCAGGACCCACTATAGCAGGTGTTTTAACAGATGTCTGCTTAATGAATTAAAATTTAAGTTTCAAAGCTCACTCCTGTGGTTTCTCTTGAGCCAAAACTAACAAAGAATCTTTATGTATCAACAAAGAATGTATTTAAACAGCATAGATGATAAATCAATACAAATTTGAAAAAGATATCTGCTTCAGATAAATCACACAGTGATTCAGATAAATCACATAGTGAGAAAGTGCCTGTAGAAATTTAAGAACTAATGTTATGAAAAACTGCAAATTAAGGGATGACTTTAAGAGAAACTATACATTATTCTCTAACAAAACATGGAAGAAATTTTATATTCAACACTTTGTGTGTTTATAAGGAATAGAACAAACTGTTAGATTACACTATCAAGTACATAGAATATATATTTAAATGAAACTTGATTCCACATTTTAAATGAGTGGAAAATTTTACATATTTTCACTGAAAACTCAAAGGGTAGCACAAATCTTTTCTGAACAAAGGAACCTGGCTACATTATACCACTTTATAATAAGCCCCAAAAGTAGAATTTAGATTGAATGGCATGGATAATATTCACACAATGACTTGTGAATCACATCCTTCTAATTATTCTACTACCTGTATTTGAACAAAAAGGCACCTAAAGTAATAGAAAATGTCACAACTATATAAAGAACTGTGATAAATAATTGACATATAGTATAAAAAATAATCTGGTTAAATTTTCTTGTGAGTCCTAAACAACCAAACAAAAAGGCAGAAATTTCTAACAAAATCATTATTTTCTACTTTCAGAAACAAAGAAAAATAGAGGACTATACTCCAGCTTAAAATATAAGATATGTATAGGTTATTTTTCATACTCCTGTGAAAATGTGTTAATTTCCAGAAGCCCAGAAGCACTTCTTTCAGACACAATCTTGATTTCAAACAAATAATAATAAAGCAAAGTGAAAGTCAAAGGATGTCACACAACCAGAAGTGTGAGAACTTCAGATCCAGAGCCACACTGCCTGGATTTGAATCCTGTCTCCACCATCTACTAGTTGAGTAATTTTAGGCAAGTGTGTTAACTTCTCAGTGCCTCAATTTCCTTTGTTGAAAACTGGGTCTAATGATATCACTTATTCCTGAGGTTGCTATTAGGATTAAATGAGAGGATACAAGGAAAATGTTCAAAACAGCACATGAGCTAAATGTTATTACTGTTATTAGCATCATCAAGTTTAAAACCCTCTGCTGCTGGGCATTCCCAAATCACCAAAGCAAGTTTTCAGAGGAAAGCCAAGAGCATGGGATTTGTCCCTGAGGGGCTTCTCCTGACCCTAGAGAGAACTAAGTCCTTACTACATAAAACCCAGACTCAAAGTAGAGCCGAACTTCCCATCCAATAGGCTAATGTCAAAGAAAGGTGATGTTCCTCTAGGACAGGGAGCATTACAGGGCTGCAGCTTCTGCATGAGGCAGAGGGGTGTCCAGGACTTCGGACAGTGGTGATGCTTGGAGAGATCCCTCCAGTCTGATCACTAAGCACCACAGCCTGGAGAGCTGGGGCCAGGGAAATAATGCCCATTGGAGGGCAGCTCCTGGCAAAAGGTTTAATGGTAACCTGAGTAACAAGCAATGGTGACCATGGTAACAACAAGCCACTAAGGACTACGCCCCTTTCCCCATTTGCCTGGTGTGTCATATAAACCAAAGGAGGCTTGTATCCATCCACGGGAAGCAAAGGAGCGCCAGTAATACCAACAAGCCAGGTGGTGTGGAGCTAGATTTAGCTTTATTTCTAAAATAAAGAATTGTGTTTCTACCTGAGTGCCATGGGCAAATTAAAATCTTTTTCACAGGACTTTGAACTCTATAAAACTGTGAGATCTCTGAAGGTAAGGACTAAGTCTCAATCACAGTGTCTGATACATGGTATATATGAAGAATGAACTGATGTTTATTATCATATAAATGGGTGTTTACAGAATTTTCACACACACGTGGAAACTTCTAATTTTGGTAAAGATGGAGTAGCCCCATTTCTCCCAGGTCCTTCCTCTTAAAACCAAAAACCCCTGTACATAACACAGATAGGAAGACAGGGTGGAAAGGAGAAGGACGAGTGCCTAGAGGCTTCAGGATCTGAGGAATACCACGGCAGCGATTCTTCATTATCCCCAACAGGGTGCCACAGAAGCCTCTGACCTGGAACCGACGAGAGGCAAATATAAAAAACTGCCAAGAAAAGCCTGTTCCCATCATTAAAGACCAAGAAAAGGATGAGCTAACAATGGAAAATCTTTCTGGCAATACTCACCCTACTTAGGCAAACATGAATGGAAAAACTGCACCACCACCCCAATGAGGTTTCAGTGGGGCTAAGCGGGTAGACACTCTTACACACACACTCTCTCTCTCTCTCTCTCTCTCTCTCTCTCTCTCTCTGAGGAAACGGGGACCTAATCCTCCATCCCCAGCCTGGCAGAAGCAGGCAGCGCTCCATTCCCCCCTTGTGGTGTTGGTGGGTCCAGTCTCCAAGCTGATATATCTTCCCGTAGGCAGAAGCAGGCAACAGTACTCTGGTGCCCCTGCCAGGGTGGTGTCTGCAGGACACAGCAGAGGCAATAAGGCAGTGCGAATTAGTGGTCCACGTTTGCTGGGAAGGTATTAGCAGGCCCAAGTGAGGAGCTAAACATCTGCCCCATCCATCTGCAAGGAGTCAGTGGGAGTAACGAGCAACCCTTACGCAGAGATGGTATCGGGGGGCCAAGCAGGAAACTGAACACACCCACCCACCCATCCCTCACACTATCCCGTAACAGGGAAGCTGCCTGCTTAACAAAAAAAAATCAAAAGGAATCCAGAGTTTCATAATATACAAACTGACCAGGATAGAATCAAAAATCACTCATCAGACCAAGGACCTAGAAAATCACAACTTGAATGAGAAGACAAGAGACACCCACCAAGATGAAACAAATGTTGGAATTCCCTGACAAGGATTTTAAAGCAACTCTAAAAAAACTACTGCAACAAGCAACCCCAAAATGCTCATGACATATTAAAAATAGCCCCAACCAAAACCTGCTCTCTCTTGAACTAAAAGACCAGAAAAGGAGCAGCCTAGCGAGACGGAAAACTTTTAGACAATAACCACTCTACCTCAGCCAGATGAAACATTCACATCAGCAAAGGCAGAGTGGGAAGCAGGCCCAATTCCCTGCCAGGGTAATGTCAGTGGAGGCCACGTGGGGAGCAGTAACAAGGTACACCTGCCCCTCCCGCCCCTCCTAGCCAGAGTGGTCAACATGCTACCATAGGCAAGTCCATGTGCCCGATGCATGGTGAGGCCAAACAATACCAAAACGTCGGCGTTTGGAGCAGAGAAAGGCTTAAATTACTGCAGGGCCACGCAAGGGGACAGGTGCCTCATGCCTTAAAAACCCTGAACTCCCCAAGAGCTTTCAACAAAGCCCTTTTATAGGAAAGATGAGGGAGGGGTGTGGTTAGTTGCAAACTTCTCGGTATCAGATCCTTTGTTCTTGAGGTCAGGTCACGATGTTCCTGCAAACCTCCACCTAAATGAATGTTATTCCCTATTCTGACAAGAAAGGGCAAGGTTCCAAGGATCGACTTTTGCTCTCTGAGGTCCAGGCCCTGGCTAAGCAAAGGGGGTCCTTGCGCGGGCCAGTCACCCTGCCCAGGAGCGTTCATCCAGCACCCAGGCTGGGTCCTCCCACCAGTGCCCAGGCCCAGCTGAAGAGACAGCTTTCAGCTGGCAGCGCCCGCCTAGCTGTCATCACTGAGGGAGCCAGGCGTCCAGGACCCAGCCGGCCCTCAGACTCCTCAGGCCGCCCAAAGGGGGGAAGGGGGGGCGAGCCAGGTCCCGTGGACTGTGACCCATGTAGACCGCCACAGCCATTAGGTCAAAGAGGCGGGAATCGGGGAGAGGTTTGCCGCCGCCTCAAAGCCTGGGCCCGGCCAGTGGGCAGCCGTGACAAGGGCCCAGGAGCTCTGCGGGACACAGCCCCCAGCCTGTCCCCAGGGCCCCCAGCTCACCCACTGGCCGCAATTCGCCTCTCACCACACTCTCTGCTGCGAGGACCACTGTCCAGCCAACTGTTGGCGGAGCTCGACCTCTAACCCCCACGCTGAGGATTTTGCACTAAAGCTTGCACAGTAACAGCCGGGTGTTAGCTGCGCGCCCACCCTGCCCCTATTACAAACAGAGGCCTAGTGGGGAGCCCAACTCCAAACAACACCAGTCACAAGCAGCCTGTCTCCACAGGGTGTAAATGGAGCCAAATTACCATCCCCACCTGGTGCCCCCCTCCCCTGACAGAAGAATGTCAAAGGAGGCCAGAGAAGACAGAAGATTAAGTAAGATTGAGTCTAATGACATCATATCCGAAATGTCCAGGTTTCAACAGAAAATTACTTGTCATGCTAAGAACCTGGAAAACCTCAACACGAATGAGAGATGACTATCAAGAGATGCTAACACAGAGATGTCAGAATTATCCGATAAAGATTTCAAAGCAGCCATCATACAAAGAAGTCTAAAGGAAATTTTAACTTCACATCACTTAATGAAAATGTATTATATCAAAATATGTGGGATGCAGCTAACGCAATACTAAGAGAGAAATTTACAGCACTAAACGCATATATTAGAAAAGAAGATGGGACTTCCCTGGTGGTGCAGTGGTTAAGAATCCGCCTGCCAATGCAGGGGACATGGGTTCGATCCCTGTTCCACGAAGATCTCACATGCCATGGAGCAACTAAGCCTGTGTGCCACAACCAGTGAAGCCTGAGTGCCTAGAACCCATGCTCCACAACAAAAGAAGCCACCACAATGAGCAGCCTGAGCACCGCAACGAGGAGCAGCTCCTGCTAGCAGCAACTAGAAGAAGCCCGCGTGCAGCAACAAAGACCCAACACAGCCAAAATAAATAATAAATTTAAAAAAAGAAAGAAAGAAAGGAAAGGTCTCAAATCAATAATCTAAATACTTACCTGAATATTAGAAAAACAAAATAAACCCAAAGCAAGATGGAAGGAAATAATAAAGATAAAAGCAGAAAGCAATACAATTTTAAACAGGAAAACAATTGAGAAAAATCAATGAAGTAAAATCTGTTTCCACAAAAAAACTGATAAAATTGATTAATCTCTACCAAGACTGATAAAGATTTTTTAAAAGAAAGAAGACAAAAATCATCAATATCAGGAATGATATAGAGGAGATGCCTACAATCCTGCAACCATCAAAAGGATAGTAAGGAAATATCACAAACTTTACACTCATAAATTTGACAACTTAGAAAAAAATGGGCCAATTCCTTGAAAACCACTAGCTACCAAAACTTAGCCAAGATGACATAAACAATAGTCAGATAATTATTAAATACAGTGAATTTGTAATTTTCGAGTTTTCAATAAAAGAAATCTTCAGGCTCTGACGGGTTCACTGGAGAATTCTGCCAAACATTTAAAGACGAATAAGCATCAATTTTACATAATCTCTTTCAGAAATTAGAAGATGAAGAAACACTTCCCAACTCATTTTATGAGGCAACTACTCTTGTGGATACCAAAACCTGACAAGACAGCACAAAAAATGGAAACTATAGACTGATTATCACTCATGAACTCAGGCACAAAAATCCTAAAAGATTAGCAAATCAAATCCAGCGATATATCAAAAGAACTATGCACCATGACCAAGTGGGATTTATTCCAGATATGCAAGGCTGATTCAACATTTGAAAACCATATCAACATGGTAAAGAAGGAAAATCATACAACAGAAGAATCTGACAAAATCCAACACCCATTCAAGATAAAGAAAGAAAAAAAGAAAGGAAGGAAGAAAAAAACTCTCTGGCAAGCTAAAAATAGAAGGTAATTTCCTCAACTTGATAAATATCATCCACAAAACCCCACAGCTAACATCATATTTAATGGTGAGACAATGCATTTTCCCTAAGATCGCAAACAAGACAAGAATGTTTGCTCAAATCACTGTTACTTTAACACAGTACTGTAAGTTCTAATCAGAGTAATAAGCCAAGAAAAAGAAATAAAAAGCAAACAGACTGTAAACAAAGGGATAAAATGGACACTGTTTGCAGAGGACATGATTGTCTACATATAGAATCCCAAAGAATCTACCAAAAAAACTCTTAGAAGTAGTGAGTTTAGCAAGACTGTAGGATACAAGATAAACACACAAAAATCAATCACATTTCTATATACAAACTATAAATATGTGAAGACAGATATTAGAAGCAAAATACCATATTTGCTCCAAGGAAATGAAATATAAGCCTAACAAAATATCTATAGGATCTATATCATGAAAATTATAAAATGTTAATAAAAATTGAAGAGAACCTAAATAAATTGGGAAACATATTGTGCTCATGTATTAGAAGACTCAACACTATGCCAATTCTCCCCAAATTGATATATAAATTTAAAGTAACTCCTATCAAAATCCCAGCAAGTGTTTTGTAGATATAGGAAAGCTTATTCTAAAACAGAAATTGAAAGGCACATGACCTGGAATAGCTAAAGAAATTTCAAAAAGCAAGGTAAGGTGGGAGGAATTACCATATCCGATGTTGAGGCTTGCTACGGAGCTACCTATCAGTAGTCAAGACAGCGTGATACTGGCAAAAGAATAAACACATGGATCAATGGGACAGCTCAAAGAACCCAGAAATAGAGCCACACAAATATGCTCAACTGATTTCTGCCTGCAAAAGAAATTCAATGGAGGAAGGAGAGACATTTCAACAAGTGGTGCTATAACAACTGGTTGTCCATAGGCCAAAAATTAAAAAGCCTCAACCTACATCACTCAAACAACTTACACAAAAATTAACTCAAAAAGGATCATGGACTTAAATGCAAAATGTAAATCTATAAAATTTTAGAAGCAAACAAAGGAGAAAATCTTTAGGATAAAGGACTAGACAAAGAGTTTTTAGACTTACCACCAAAAATACAGTCCACACAAGGAAAAAATTGTTAAATCATCTCATCAAAATTAAAATATTCTTGTGGGGGGGCTGGGGTGGGATGAATTGGGAGACTGGGATTGCCATATATACATTACTAATAAGAAAAAAGTATCAAATTGTACACTTTAAACATATGCAATTTATTGTATGCCAATTATATCTCAATAAAAGTTCTTTAAGAAAATTAAAATATTCTGTTCTGTGAAAGACCCTCTTAAGCAATGAAAAGAAAGCTACAAGCTGAAAGAAAATCTTTTCAAACATATCCAACAAAGGATTTTAATCTAGAATATATATATTTTTAAAACTCCTGGGGACTTCTCTGGTGGCACAGTGGTTAAGAACGCACCTGCCAATGCAGGGGACATGGGTTCAATCCCTGGTCTGGGAAGATCCCACATGCTGCAGAGCAACTAAGCCCATGGGCCACAACTACTGAAGCCCGCATGCCTAGAGCCCATGCTCTGCAACAAGAGAAGCCACTGCAAGGAGAAGCCCGCACACAGCAACGAAGAGTAGCCCCCATTTGCCTCAACTAGAGAAAGCCCATGAGCAGCAACAAAGACTCAATGTAGCCAAAATAATAAATAAATTAAGATATTCTTAAAAAATCTTTAAACTCAACAGTAATAAAATAAACATTCAACTAGAAAATGGACAAAAGACACAAACAGATACCTTACTAAAGAGGATACAGAGATGTCAAATAAGCACATGAAAAAATGTTCAACATTATTAGCCATTAAAGAAATGCAAATTTAAATTACAATGAGATGACCTACATACCTATTAGAATGGCTAAAATAAAAAACAGTGACAGGGAGAAGAATCAAGATGGAGGAGTAGGAGGACGTGTGCTCACTCCCTCTTGCAAGAGCACCTGAATTACAACTAACTGCTGAGCAACTATCAACAGAAAGACACTGGAACTCACCAAAAAAAAAAACCACCCCATATCCAGAGACAAAGGAGAAGCCGCTATGAGACAGTAGGAGGCAAATTCCATAAATGCTGGGTGGGTGACTCACAAGCTGGAGAACACTTATACTGCAGAAGTCCTGAGGGTTCTGAGCCCCACGTCAGGCTTCCTAACCTAGAGGTCCAGCAACGGGAGGAGGAATCCCCAGAGAATCAGACTTTGAAAGCCAGGGGGATTTGATTGCACGACCTCCACAGGACTGGGGGAAACGGAGACCCCACTCTTGGAGGGCACACAAAAAAGTGTGCTCACCAGGACCCAGGGGGAAGGAGCAGTGACCCCATAGGAGACTGAACCAGACCTACCTGCTGGTGTTGGAGGGTTGCCTGCATAGGTGGGGGGCAGCTGTGGCTCACCAAGGAGACAGAGGCACTGGCAGCAGGGGTTCTGAGAAGTGCTTATTGGCATGAGCCCTTCCAGAGTTCACCATTAGCTCCACCAAAGAGCCTGTAAGCTTCAGGGCTGGGTCGCCTCAGGCCAAAGGACCACCAGGGTGGGAACACAGCCCCACCCACTGGCAGACAAGCAGATTAAAGTGTCACTGAGCTCCACCTACCAAATCGGATTAAAGTTTTACTGAGCTCCACCCACCCAGCCCAACCCACCATCAATCAGTCCCTCCCAACAGGAAGCACCCATGAGCCTCCCAGACAGCTTCCTCCACAAGAGGGCAGACAGCAGAATCAAGCAGTATCAGCAGTATTTCAACTTGTGGAACTGCAAATCACAGCCACAGAAAAACAAAGAAAATGAAAAGGCAAAAGACTTTATACCAGATGAAGGGACAAGATAAAACTCCAGAAAAACAACTAAATGAAGAGCAGATAGGCACTCTTCCAGAAAAAGAATTCAGAATAATGATGGTGAAGATGATCCAGGACTTTGAAAAAAGACTGGATTCAAAGATCGAAAAGTAGCAAGAAAAGGTTACCAAAGACCTAGAAGAATTAAAGAACAAACAAACAGAGATATGCAACACAATAACTGAAATGAAAAATACACCAGAAGGAACCAACAGCAGATTAACTGAGGCAGAAGGACGAATAAGTGACCTGGAAGACAGAATGGTGATAATCACTGATGCAGAAAAGAATAAAGAAAGAAAAATGAAAAGAACTGAAGACAGCCTAAGAGGCCTCTGAGACAATGTTAAATGCACCAACATTCGCATTATAGGGGTCCCAGAAGGAGAAGAGAGAGAGAAAGGACCTGAGAAAATATTGGAAGAGATTATAGTTGAAAACTTCCCTAACATGGGAAAGGAAACAGCTACCCAAGTCCAGGAAGCGCAGAGAGTCCCAGGCAAGATAAACCCAAGGAGAAACACGCCAAGATGTATAGTAGTCAAACTGACAAAAATTAAAGACAGAGAAAATTTATTAAAAGCAACAAGGGAAAACGACAAATAACATCGAAGGGAACTCCCATAAGGTTAACAGCTGATTTCTCAGCAGAAACTCTGCAAGCCAGAAGGGGGTGGCAAGATATATTTAAAGTGATGAAAGGGAAGAACCTACAACCAAGAATACTCTACCCAGCAAGGATCTCATTCAGATTTGACAGAGAAATCAAAAGCGTTACAGACAAGCAACAGCTAAGAGAATTCAGCACCACCAAACCAGCCCTACAACAAATGCTAAAGGAACTTCTCTAAGCAGGAAACATAAGAGAAGAAAAGGACCTACAAAAACAAAAACAAAACAATTAAGAGAATGGTAATAGGAACATATATATATCGATAATGACCTTGAATGCAAATGGACTAAATGCACCAACCAAAAGATACGGATGAATGGATACAAAAACAAGACCCATATATATGCTGTCTCCAAGAGGCCCACTTCAGACCTAGGGACACATACAGACGGAAAGTGAGGGGATGGAAAAAGATATTCCATGCAAATGGAAATCAAAAGAAAGCTGGAGTAGCGATACTCATATCAGATAAAATAGACTTTAAAATAAAAAATGTTAGAAGAGACAAGAAAGAACAATACATAAAGATTGATGGATCAATCCAAGAAGAAGAGATAAAAATTATACATATATATGCACCCAATATAGGAGCCCCTCAATACATAAGGCAAATGCTAACAACTATGAAAGAGGAAATTGACAGTAACACAATCATAGTGGAGGACTTTAACACCCCACTGATACCAATGGACAGATCATCCACACAGAAAATTAATAAGGAAACACAAGCCTTAAATGACACAATAAATCAGCTTGATTTAATAGATATCTATAGGACATTACATCCAAAAACAGCAGATTACACGTTCTTCTCAAGTGCACATGGCACATTCTCCAGGATAGATCACATTTTGGGTCATAAATCAAGCCTTGGTAAATTCAAGAAAATTGAAATCATATCAAGCATCTTTTCTGACCACAATGCTATGAGATTAGAAATCAATTACAGGAAAAAAAATGTAAAAAACACAAACACATGGAGGCTAAACAGTACACTACTAAATAACCAACAGATCACTGAAGAAATCAAAGAGGAAATCAAAAAATACCTAGAGACAAATGATAATGAAAACACAATAATCCAAAACCTATGGGATGCAGCAAAGGCAGTTCTAAGAGGGAAGTTTATAGCAATACAATCCTACCTCAAGAAACAGGAAACATCCCAAATAAACAATCTAACCTTACACCTAAAGAAACTAGAGAAAGAAGAGCAAACAAAACCCAAAGTTAGTAGAGGGATAGAAATCATATAGATCAGAGCAAAAATAAATGAAATTGAGACAGAGAAAACAATAGCAAAAATCACTAAAACTAAAAGCTGGTTCTTTGAGAAGATAAATAAAATTGATAAACCTCTAGCAAGACTCATGAAGAAAACAAGGGAGAGGACTCAAACCAATAAAATTAGAAGTGAAACATGAGAAGTTACAATGGACACCACAGAAATAAAAAGCACCATAAGAGACTACTACAAGCAACTATACGCCAATAAAATGGACAACCTGGATGAAATGGACAGATTCTTAGAAAGGTATAACCTTCCAAGACTGAATCAGGAAGACAAAGAAAATATGAGCAGACCAATCACAAGAAATGACATTGAAACTGTGATTAAAAATCTCCCAACAAACAAAAGTCCAGGACCAGATGGCTTCACAGGTGACTTTTATCAAACATTTAGAGAAGAGCTAACACCCATCCTTCTCAAACTCTTCCAAAACATTGCAGAGGAAGGAACACTCCCAAACTCATTTTATGAAGCCACCATCACCCTGATACCAAAACCAGACAAAGATACTACAAAAAAAGAAAACTACAGACCAATATCACTGATGAATTTAGATGCAGAAATCCTCAACAAAATACTAGCCAACAGAATCCAACAACACATTTAAAGGATCATACACCATGATCAAGTGGCATTTATCCCTGGAATGCAAGGATTCTCCAATATATGCAAATCAATCAATGTGATACACCACATTAACAAACTGAAGGATAAAAACCACATGATCATCTCAATAGATGCAGAAAAAGCTTTTGACAAAATTCAACACCCATTTATGATAAAAACTCTCCAGAAGGTGGGCATAGAGGGAACCTACCTCAACATAATAAAGGCCATATATGACAAACCCACAGCAAAACATCATTCTCAATGGTGAAAAACTGCAAGCATTCCCTCTAAGATCAGGAACAAGACAAGGATGTTCACTCTGGCCACTACTATTCAACATAGTTTTGGAAGTCCTTGCCACAACAATCAGAGAAGAAAAAGAAAAAAAAGGAATCCAAATTGGAAAAGAAGAAGTAAAACTGTCACTGTTCGCAGATGACATGATACTATACATAGAAAATCCTAAAGATGCCACCAGAAAACTATTTGAGCTAATCAATGAATTTGGTAAAGTTGCAGGATACAAAATTAACACACAGGAATCTCTTGCATTTCTATACACTAACAATGAAAGATCAGAAAGAGAAATTAAGGAAACAATCCCATTCACCATTGCAACAAAAAGAGTAAAATACCTAGGAATAAACCTAACCAAGGAGGTAAAAGACCTGTACTCAGAAAACTAGAAGACACTCGTGAAAGAAATCAAAGATGACACAAACAGATGGAGGGACATACCATGTTCTTGGATTGGAAGAATCAACATTGTGAAAATGACTATATTACTGAAAGCAATTTACAGATTCAATGCAATCCCTATCAAATTACCAATGGCTTTTTTCACAGAACTAGAACAAGAAATTTTATGATTTGTGTGCAAACGCAAAAGACCCCGAATAGGGCTTCCTAGGTGGCGCAGTGGTTGGGAATCCGCCTGCCAATGTAGAGGACATGAGTTCAATCCCTGCTCCAGGAAGATCCCACATGCCGCGGAGCAACTAAGCCCGTGTGCCCAAAAAAAAAAAAAAAAAAAAGACCCCGAATAGCCAAAGCAATCTTGAGAAGGAAAGACGGAGTTGGTGGAATCAGGCTTCCCAACTCCAGGCTATGCTACAAGGCTACAGTGATCAAGACAGTATGGTACTGGCACAAAAACAGAAATATAGGTCAATGGAATAGGACAGAAAGCCCAGAGATAAACTACGGTCAACTAATCTATGACAAAGGAGGCAAGGATATACAATGGAGAAAAGGCAGCCTCTTCAATAAGTGGTGCTGGGAAAACTGGACAGCTACATGGAAAAGAATGAAATTAGAACACTCCCTAACACCATACACAAAAATAAACTCCAAATGGATTAAAGACCTAAATGTAGGGCCAGACACTATAAAACTCCTAGAGGAAAACATAGGAAGAACACTCTTCGACGTAAATCACAGCAACATCTTTTCTGATACACCCCCTAGAATAATGGAAATAAAAACAAAAATAAATAAGTGGGACCTGATGAAACTTCAAAGCTTCTGCACAGCAAAGGAAACTATAAGCAAGACAAAAAGACAACCCTCAGAATGGGAAAAAATATCTGCAAACGAATCAACAGACAAAGGATTAATCTCCAAAATATATAAACAGTTCATCCAGCTCAATATCAAAAAACCAAACAACCCAATCAAAAAATGGGCAGAAGACCTAAATAGGCATTTCTCCAAAGAAGACATACGGATGGCCAAAAGGAACATGAAAAGCTGCTCAACATCACTAATTATTAGAGAAATGCAAATCAAAACGACAATGAGGTATCACCTCACACCGCTTAGAATGGGCATCCTCAGAAAATCTACAAACAGTAAATGCTGGAGAGGGTGTGGAGAAAAAGGAACGCTCTTACATTGCTGGTGGGAATGTAAATTGATACAGCCACTATGGAAAACAGTATGGAGGTTCCTTGCAAAACTAAAAATAGAGTTAGCATATGACCCAGCAATCCCACTACTGGGCATATACCCAGAGAACACCAGAATTCAAACAGACACATGCACTCCAATGTTCATGGCAGCGCTATTTACAATAGCCAGGACATGGAAGCCACCTAAATGTCCATCAACAGATGAATGGATAAAGAAGATGTGCTACATACATACAATGGAATATTACTCAGCTGTAAAAAGCAATGAAACTGGGACATTTGTAGAGACATGGATGGACCTAGAGACTGTCATACAGAGTGAAGTGACTCAGAAAGAGAAAAACAAATATTGTATATTAACACATATATGTGGACTATAGAAAAATGGTACAGATCAACCGATTTGCAAGGCAGAAATAGAGACACAGATGTAGAGAACAAACATATGGACACCAAGTGGGGAAAGCGGGGAGGGCTGGGGGGGAATGAATTGGGAGATTGGGATACCAAATTGTACACTCTAAGTATATGCAGTTTATTGTAAAAAATAAAAAGTTAAAAAAATAAAAAATAAATAAAAAATAAACAGTGACAATACCAAATGCTGGTGAGCACATGGAGAAACGAGATGTATTGCTGATGGGAATAGAAACCACTCTGGAAAAAAAGAGTACACCAGTTTCTTACAAAACTATATACTCATTTACCATATAACTCAGCAATTACACTCTTGGGCATTTATTCCAGGGAAATGAAAACTTACATTCACACACACACACAAAAACCTGTACATGAATGTTCATAGCAGCTTTATTTGTAATAGCCAAAAACTAGAAACAACCTGAAGGTCCTTCACTAGGTGAGTAAACCATGATACCTCCACTCTATGGAATACTATTCAGCAATAAAAAAAGAACAAACTATTGGTCCACACAAAAACTTGGATGGGTCTCAAGGAAGTTATGCTGAGTGAAAAAGGTCAATTTCAAAAAGTTATATACTATATCATTCCATTTAAATGGCATTCTTTAAATAAAATTATAGAGATGAACAGATTAGTGGTTACCAGCGGATAGGTAGAGGGGAAGGGAAGGATATAGCTGTGGCTATAAAAAGATTGCATAAGGAATCCTGGTGATAAAACTGTTCTATATCTTGACTGTGGTGGTCACACGAATCTACACAAGTGACAGAACTACATACACATACACACACAAACAAAGTGTGTGTAAAATTGGTGAAATCTGAATAAGGTCTATGAATTATATCAATGTGAGTTTTTTGGTTATTATATTCTGCTATAATTATGTAGGATATTACTATTGGGAAAAATTAGTTGAAGGATACATGGAATCTATTATTTCTTATAATTGAATGTGAATCTATATCTAGATAAAAATTTAAAGAAAATCAAGCAAGCAACATGTGAAAATGAATGAGAAACAGGAAGTGAGGGTGGCAGTGTCCAATCTGATTCCAAGGTTTCAGAAGTTTTGCAGTCTCCCACAAAACACACACCCCATTAGAAAATAATTGTGATTCTTCCTCAAGAAAGGGTTTGTGAGAAGGAAATCCAAAAGACTCTTGACTGAACCAAGAGAATGGGTTTCCCAAATGAAACTGTCAGAGCAAGATGCAGTCAGACAGATTGGCAGGTTTAATGTTGTCCCCATCTTCATCTGCCCCCAGTGCCCTGTGGGGTGGGAGGAAGCTTCTCATGAAGAGTAGAATCAGTTAAAAGAAAACAAAGAAGCTACATTTTTTGCACATCTGAAAGTAGTAAGTATATCTGTGATCCTGCTACATATAATTAAAAATGCTAATACTAAAACCTTCTCTAACATAGTCTCCACCATTTCAACTCCAAAAATCTGTTCTAGCGTATTTTGCTTAGATGAAGATGTACCAATGAAGAATTCAAAAGACTAGGAAGATCAGTGCAGCTAGAAGCTCTCAGAGAAGGCAGTCATGCAGATAGCTCTCTTAAAACTTTATTGAACAAAGAACACTCTCTAGAATATATGATGGGCTAGGTCTACACTGCATGCAGTAAAGCTGAACATGACAGTAGTTCAATGTGAAATGTTAAACAAATTAATATTTCTTATTGTACAAAACTGCTTATGTAGCTGCCATACAAAAATAAAGTATTAAGCTCAGCATTTTCACCAATCATCTGTGATGAGCTTTTAAAAAGGCATTTGAAGGAATGGTTAGATTTCTTTGGTATATATTTCAAACACATTAGTTAATGGATAATACTCAAACCTCTTTCAACCTCTCTTGCATTCCAAACAAAATCTTACTACAAATATCAAAAATGCTGGCCATCCCAAAAGACAGACTGCCAAATTCAAAAGAATGTTAGTTCTGGAATAATGTTAAGTAGGGTTTATTAAGTTGGATAAAGGCAAGAACTATCAGTTACTGCAAAATTCACATAAGAACACTTAGTAGTCCGGCTCTAAGCATTTCTTTTAAGTTTCTCACATTAATGAGTGCTGTTTACAGTACCAAAATTCTATCATTCAAGCATGAATGATTACATTTCAGAAAAAGGAAATCATTTGTGACATCTTTCTACAAAAGAGAAAAACTTATAATGAATAGAACCAGTATCTTTAATAGGATACACTAGGGGTAGGGGGTGGGGGTTAGGAAAAAAATTGCGCTTTACTTTCACAGCAGAAATTATGTAATGTAAACATCATTTTGACCCACACCAAAAAATCCACGAGAAAAGCTCAAATTTGAACACTGTGTGCATTATTTTAAAATCTATGTTCATGAGTTTATACTGCATCTGTTTATACCAATACATGGCAAGTATCGATCACTTTCACATAGACTGAACCATTCTAGGGTAATATGGGAGAGAAAAAGGCCTTACTTATGCATCACCTAGTGCACTTTTGCTTAGAATGCAAGTTCTTTGAGTCAATCACTTTAAATATCAACATGTTCCTCTGTTAATCCCCCTCTCTCCATCCTCCTATCCCAGACACCTCAAAAGAACCATGGTAGTCTAGCATCTTTGTATTTGCTAAGCCTCACCACTGAGGTTGTTGAGTACCACCTCCACTGAAACAAAAGCACGCTGTCTATTGCACCATCCTTTTCTTTAACAATTGAGCAGAATTGTAACGCTTTCAGCCACGTGTCTAGATCTCTAGGTCATTTACATGGTTGCTGGCATGACTGCTGGCTCTGCAGAACGGCTGCTGGTCTACAATGGCCAGTGTCCAGTACCGAGATTTTTTTTTAGAATTATGCTTGTCATCAGGGAAATCAAAAGGCTGTGTATGTGAGTTAGAGACAGTGCTTCCTGCCTGTTCCATTCAAGCTTGCTATGTGCTGTAATTAGCAGGGTTTTGCTCACTTCCTTGTTTGCTGTAACTGTGGCAGGAAGAACTGTTTAGCTTGTCCCCACAAGGGGACATGGTGAAGAGAGGAACAGTTGATGAGGAGTCATTGGAGGGGCTTGGCAGACCAGATGTACAGTGGTAAGGCTCATTCTCTGGATCCTTCACATGGTCTTTAATGCTCTTGAGTAAGACACAGAAAAACTCAATGATACTCAAGGCAAGAGACACCAGGGACACCAGCAGCATGAAGAGGATGAAGATACTTTTCTCTGTGGGGCGAGAGAGGAAGCAGTCCACCTGATGTAGCAGGGGTCTCATTTGCAAGTCTTCTGCATTCAGGCGGAAGCCACAGATCTCTGGATCAGCAAGAAAGCCACCTCAAAGACAGACTTGAAGAAGACACAGATGGTATACGTTCACAGCAAGCCCCCACATCATTTTCACCTTGCCATGTTCTTCAATGCCATAGCTGAACTTCTTGATTTCCATTTCCTCCAAGTGCACCTCCATATTGGCACCATTGGTTGGGGCAACTTTGAGTTCCTCCTCTTTCTTGTTCAACTTCTTTTCACATCACAAAGAACACATGTGCTACAAGAGTGTGGGGACAGATGCAAATACAACCTGCAGGACCCAGAAGCGCACGTGAGAGATTGGGAAGGACTTATCAACAGTCAGACATTTTCACAACCAGGCTGTCGAGTGTTACAACGGAAGGCAAACTACTCATCATCCCAGGTTGACTCAACTGCTGTCGCCAGCAGCAGGATTCAGAAAATGAAAAGGACTGAGAGCTATACCTTCCCTCCAGCTGTGGAGTAAGCTTGAACCCTGTCGAGGAGTTGGCCTAAGGCACTCCAGTCATTCATGCTGCCCATTCACTGTTCTTTCCCTGAAAAATGAAGTAGGCATGCCAAGTGACTGAACTCCTTAGAGGATGAAGTAAAATGAAAAAGCAAGTTCAAGCACTCAAAACTGTCTAAAGCTTACAAGTCTGCTACTCTTTGGTAACTTCCTCATTCTTCCCCCTAATGAAAGGCAATTGCTGATACCTGATAAAAGCTTATATGGATTCATTTTTTCATATATGGTGAGTAGATACTCTTAAATAAGGATGTACATAAATTGATAATGGGACAAGTTACATAAATAGGGGAACAAAATAGACACATTTAAATATCTTCAATTCCAGAAGAAGGCAATCTCCAAAGATTGAAAAAACACAGAAACTGAATTAAAAATTTACATGCATATATTGACTGATTTATCTTCAGATGTATCAGGGCCATCATCTCCCAAACAGATAATATTATTCATCCGACCATTATTTAAGGAGTGCCTACTAGGTGCCAGGTACTGTACTGGGCACTGGTTCCTACTGTGATGCCTTTAGAACTCACAATCAACTAGCAGGAACAGATAATCAAAAGCACAGTATTTACTGATTATTTTTATTACAATTAATTGTAAGATAAACCATTATTTTATTTACCATTCAGAAAGCAGGTGAGGCACCCAGGGTAAGATGTGCCCCAGTTTCAGAAATGTGGGAGGAAATGTATATCTTAGAATCAATGAGAATATACAATTGTAAATTTAAATAAGTGCCAAGAAGGAAACAAATATGCACCAACAGAGATTAGCACAAGGAAAGTCGGATCAGAATGTATACAATCAGCCAAGCAAAGACAGGGAAAACCACTGCATGTGAAGAAGCAGCATGGGTAAAAATCTGAAGAGAGAAGGACTCACTGTACACAAGGAGCTCAAAGGCAGGCAGCATGGTTACAAGGTAGTAGACAGAGGTAGCAGAATGGTGCCAGAGGGGGCTACCTCAGGTATCTGCTTGGCAGTAGCAAAGAATCCCAGAGGCAGAAAGTAAAATTACACTGTGAGGCTGGGGAAAGATTGAGGCCATTGGACAAATTTTTAATGGCAGTTTGGGAGCTCTAGGGGACAGTGGGAGTGTTGGGGGAGGCAACAGGATGCAACTGAGGGATATACAAATCAGTACAGGGACAAGGGTTCCAGTCTAATGGACAGCCAGTGGAGTTTCAGTGGTGGCACAAAGTAAAAGAGGATGTCAAGAATCATGGGTCTGATCCTGAGAGTCTCTGGAGAGGGAAACATGCAATCTATACTGGTGCTGTGGTCCTGAATGCTGTGGTAAATAAAGGGGCATTTTGCAAGGGTAGCTGCCATTCCAGTTAGCAGTGAGTAGTAGCGAGATCAGGATCGAAAAAGAGGAGCTGTTACTCTCTACTTATCTGGAAACTGAAGTCAGGTCTCTGCCAACAGGGGCCTCAATTTAAATACTTATTTACTGAATGTGGGCCATTATCTTCAGTTGAATTGTTAGCACATGGAAGCTTTTTTGTTAAGACTAAAATACTGACACACTGTGTTCATTCTTGAGGGTTTCTTCTAGGATACGGTTATAATGTATCAAGAGCTTTTTAAAAAAATTTCAGGAGGAGCAACTCTTGATACCACCCACCAATCTGTTGAGAGTGGGTGGAACCTGGCATGGGACACAACATACAACCGCTGTGCCACTACTGAAGGCCCTCTATTCTTTCTCCATTTCCTCCTTACAGCCCTCTTTCTTTATAAGAAACATCTCTGAGCAAAAAGCCTAGGGAAAAGTTTCTGCCTCTAATTCAGAGCATGCCAGACAAGCAAATCTTACCTTAAAACGGAGGACCACAGCTAACTGATTACTACATGGCAAAAATAATTATTTTCAACCAAATTATTTCAATACAGCACTGACATCATTTTTAAAACAAACTTTATTTCGTATATTAAGATAACATTTATAATATTTATATTTTAATTCTCCCTCTTTAAAAAATTTAATTCCCAAAGGTAGATATTCATTTTAAACAATTAGGAAAATTAAAAGAGGAAAACATTTCTTAAAGTAAACATGAGTTTGCCTGCTACTAAGCAATCTTAAATACCATGCAGCTTATTTGTTTCTTGGTTTAATGGCTGTTCCTCACACAGTAGATTCAGCGAGAAAAATAAAACTTAAAATGAAACCTAAAATGGGGGGCAATGTTGATACAATTTACAATGTCCCAACCACCCAAAGCTGGTTACAACTGTTCTCCAAGGATAAGAACTGAAGCCTCGCAAAATGCAATTTTTTAGCAAGTAATCAAATTATAAGGCTTAAAAGTACACACTGTGCTTTCTCAGTTGCTTAAACAACACATTTTAGCCAAACTGTCCTCTATCACACAGATTCTGAAAGTAATCCTATTAAGCTAAAATCACCAAGATGTATAGTTTATAATTAATACATTCTTCGGTTAATTGAAAATAGACCATTTGCAGCATAAGAGTTGGGCATTTATTCTCATTAGTTTTTCAAATTTAACCAATGCTTAGTCTCCAGAAATTTCAAAATGCTTTAAAAAATTGAGTTATCTCCTCAAAAACAAATGGGGAAAAATAACAACAAATGAAGGTTAAAGAAAATAATCTCTGAAACTACTTTAGCATGGTTTATAGAAGTTACCTGATAAAAAAAACAGTGCTGGGCATGAGGGGAGAAAAATCAGTAATTCTAGCTAATTTCGGATAAAGTTATTAGTAATTTTTTCGAACTACACGAAGTTCTTAACTTTTTCAAATATTCTGCCCTGAAAAAGTTCTTACTAAGCACTTTGAAAATATACAGACCTGAGATTCAAAGGGATAAAAATAACTGAGAATGAGTCATCTAGCTAAGCAAACGGCTCATAGACAAGTTAAAAGCCTCTTGTTGAATATTATTTTTAAACTGGACAAGGTATTTCCAATTTGAAAATATAAATATAAGACTTCAGGTTTCAGCTCCAACACATAAAGTGCTTGGATATTGTCACTCCTGTCCTTACAACAAGAAAAAACCTGTACAAACTGCCAATCAACAACTTTTATTAGGCTTATCAGAGAATCGAGGACACAGGGCAAACTGAACTCATGAAATTTGGAGAGACAGGCAAATACAAAGAATCACATCCAAGATCAGCTTACCTGGAGCAGAAGGTGCTAGAGTAATACACTAGTAAGGAAAGTTAAATCCTAATTTTGACAAAGGCTTGTGAGTAAGAACTCCTGGAGGCCCAATCTTAGGAGAGCCTCTCTCTCATGCCTTTACCTCCAAGAACCTCACCAGGTTCTGACTCTGAAGAACAATCTCCTCCCCGTTTGGGTAAGAGGAAGAGAGAAGAAACCATTCTGAAATACACCCAGGGGAAAAGTAACAGCTTTGAAATAAGCCCAGAAGGTTCTCCATAACAAAGGCCAACATTCCAATGGAAAATTTAGCAGAGCCTTCTATACTGTCCTGGGAGAGGGGAAATTAGCCAATACAGACTCCTCTAGACTTGTTTTACCTAAAAGGAAGCAGGGGTGGGGGGAAGGCTAAGATATACTTCTGAAAGTTGCAGTCCAAGGCTCAGGCCCACCAAAAGACTAAGATTTGGTCCTCAGATTATAAAACATTTGCCCTTCCCCACAATCTACCACCATGTCACCAAGGTTCCAGTACAATAACAGTGGATTACAATGGAAAGAGCTGCAAGAAACAGATTCTATTAAAAAGGACTTCTCAGGGAAACCCAAAGATAATGGGGGAGAAAAATAAAAATATAAAGACACTAGAGGAAACTGAAGCCTCTGGCATCTACATCTACAACAAACATTAAACACAGCCTAGCTCCTATCCAAATCAACATGAAACCTTACACTACAGGCCTATTTACCTCCATTTCTATTATCCAATATATCCTACCCAGCTTTTAAAAAACAGTAAAAAGTATGCTAAAAGGCAAGAAAAAACAGTGTGAGGAGATTAAGCAAGCATCAGAACAAGACTTAGATATGGCACAGCTTTGGGGATTACCAGGGATAATTTCAAATAGGGAATATAAAACAACTATGATTATTATGGTAAGCGCTCTAATGGAAAAGGTAGACAACATGCAAGAACAGATGGGTAATGTAATTATATACAACTCTAAGGAAGAATTAAAAGGAAATGCTAAAAATCAAAAAACACCATAACAAAAATGAATAATACCTTTAATGGGCTTATTAGTAGACTGGACATGGCCAAGGAAAGAATTAGTGAACTTAAAGATTTGTCAACAGAAACTTCCCAAACTAAAATGCAAACAGAAAAAAGAATTCTAAAAAGGAGAAAAGAATATCCAAGAACTATGGGACAATTACAAAAGGTGTCACTGGAATACCAGAGGAAGAATGAGACAAAAGAAAAGAAATATTTGAAGGAATAATGGCTGAGGATCTTCCAAATTAATGACAGACACCAAATCACACATCCAGGAAGCTCAGAGCACATCAAGCAAGATAAATATCCAAAAACGCTACACCTAAACATATTGTATTCAAACTACAGAAAACCAAACACAAAGAGAAAGAGAAAAGCATGAAAGAAGCCAGAGGGAAAAAACACCTTACTTATAGAGAACAAGGATAAGAAGTATATTCGACTTCTTGTCAGAAGCCATGAAGTGAAATATTTAGTGTTGAAAAACAAAACAACAACAACAAAAAAGGTATTCAGTGAAATTATCCTCCAAAAGTGAAGCAGAAATAAAGACTTTCTCAGATAAACAAAAACTGAGTAGACCTGCCTAGTAAAAATTGTTTAAAAAAGTTCTTCAGAGAAAGAAAATGACATAGGCCAGAAAGTCAGATCTATACAAAGAAAGGAAGGAAGGAAGGAAGGAAGGAAGGAAGGAAGGAAGGAAGGAAGGAAGGAAGAGCATTGGAGAAGGAATAAATGAAGGTAAAATAAAATCTATTTTTCCTATTCTTAATAGATAACCATTCTAAATAATAATAGTAGTAGCGTATTTGCTGATTATAGCAAATGGATAAGTAAAATGAAAGGTACCTGTGCTATCCAAAAAGCACAGTAGAGTTATCTGATAGTGGACTTAGATAAGTTCTAAATATACACTGTAAACTCTAGAGCAACAACTAAAAACCCTTTTTAAAAGAAATATAATGATATGCTAAGACAGGAGAGAAAACAAAATCATACAGAATGGTCAACTGAAATCAGGGAAGGCAGAAAAGGGGGACTGTTTTTTAAAAAAGAAACATAACAAATAGAAAAGTTACAAACATGGTTCATATTAATCCAAGTATATTAATACTCACTTTAGATGTGAATGACCTAAATATACCAATTAAAAGAGACTGTCGGAGTAGATTTTAAAAACTCACTTTAAATATAAAGATACATCAGAAAAACAAAGGGATAAAAAAAGATATACCATGTTACTATTAACCAAAAGAAAGCTGGAATAGCTATATCAGTTTTACACAAAGTAGACTTTAGAACAGGAAAAATCATCAGGGATAAAGAGGGGCATTAGAAAATGATACATTCTCCAAGAAGGCATAACAATCCTTAATATGTATGCACCAAACAAGAGAGCATCAAAATACACGAGGCAAAAGATAGAACTGCAAAGAGAAACAGACGAATCCACTACTATAGTTGGAGACTTCAACACCGCCTTTCAGTAACTGATAGATCCAGCAGGCAAAAAAAAAAAAGAAAGAAAAAAGAATAAAGATAGGAGAACTGTATAGCACCATCAATCAACTAGATCTACCTGCCGTTTACATGATACTTCATCCAACAACAGCAGAATACATGTTCTTCTCAAGCTCACATGGAATATTCATCAAGATAAACCAAATTCTGGACCATAAAACAAAACTTAGCAAATTTTAAAGAATAAAAATCATACAAAGCATATTCTCACACCACAATGGAATTAAACTAGTAATCAATAACAAAAAGATAGATGGAATATCTCAAAGTATTTAGCCATTAAACAACACATTTCTAAATAACACACAGGCCAAAGAAGAAATCTAAAGAGGGCTTTTTAAATATTTTGAACTAAATGAAAATGAAAATACAAAATTTGTATGATGCAGCAAAAGCAGGGCTTAGAGAAACGTTTATAGCACTGAATGCATATATCAGAAAAGAAAAAGTCAATAACCTAAGCTTCTACCTTAGGAAATAAGACAAAGAAGGACAACTTAAGACTAAAGCAAATGGATACAAGGATAGAACAATAAAAAATTATAGCAGTAATTGATGAAATTGAAAACAGGAAGTCAGTAGTAAAAAAAAAATCAATTGAAACAAAAGATTGATAAAAATTGATACAGTTGATAAACCTCTAGCCAGGATAACCAAGAAAAAAAGAGAGAAGACATTAAATTACTAAAATCAGAAATGAAAGAAGACTCATCATTACCAATCACGTGGACATGAAAAGGATAATAAAGGACTATTATGAACAAATCTGTGCCTATATATTTTATAACTTAGAAAAGTGGACCAATTCCTTGAAAGATACAAACTATCAAAATTTACACAAGGAATAATAGATAATCTGAATAGGCCTATATCTATGGAATAAACTCAAACAATAATTAATAAACTTTCCAAAAAGAAAGCCCCATACCCAGATCGTTTCACTTGTGAATTCTACCAAATATTTAAGGAAGACATTAAGGAAGAAATTCTTTACAATCTCTTCCAGGAAACAGAAGCAGAGAAACACTTCAAAGCTCATTCTATGAGGCCACATTAAGGTACTATCAATACCAAAACCAGATAAAGACATAAAAAGAAAGGCAAACTACATGAACACAGGTGTAGAAATCCTCAACCAATATTATCAAATCAAATCCAGCAATGTATAAAAAGAAATACACATCTCGACTAAGTGGGATTTATCCCAGGTGTGCAAGGCTGATTCAACATCCTAAAATCAATTCATAATCAACAGATGAAAGTAAAGACATCACATGATCATATCAAGTGATGCAGAGACGCATTTGACAAAACCTAATACCCATTCGTGATAAATACTCAATCTAAGAATAGAGAGAACTTCTTCCACTTGATAAAGAAAATCTACAAAAAGCCTACAGCTAACATCATATTTAATGGTAAGAAACTGCAGGCCTTCCCACTAAGCTCAGGAACAAGACAAGAATGCCCCCTCTCACCATTTGTATTAAACACCGTACTGGAAGTCATAACTAATACAACAAGATAAATAAAGGAAATAAAAGGTATATAGATTGGGAAAGAAGAAATAAAACTATTTTGTTCACAGATGACATGACTGATTATGAAGAAAATCCTAAAGAATTTACCCCCCGAAAAAACCCCGTAACTAATACACAATTCTAGCAAGGTCATAGGATACAAAGGTAATATACAAAAGTCAATTGCTTTCCTATATACCAGCAACAAACAACTGGAATTTAAAAATTAAAACAATATCGTTGCTAGTTAGCTTCCTCCACAAGAAGGCAGACAGCAGTATCAAGCAGTATCAGCAGTATTTCGTCTTGTGGAACTGAAAACCACAGCCACAGAAAGACAGAGAAAATGAAAAAGCAGAGGACTTTGTACCAGATGAAGGGACAGGATAAAAACCAAGAAAAACAACTAAATGAAGAGGAGATAGGCACCCTTCCAGAAAAAGAATTCAGAATAATGATGGTGAAGATGATCCAGGACTTTGAACAAAGACTGGATGCAAAGATTGAAAAGTTTACCAAAGACCTAGAAGAATTAAAGAGCAAACAAACAGAGATATGTAACACAATAACTGAAATGAAAAATACACCAGAAGGAACCAACAGCAGATTAACTGAGGCAGAAGGGCGAATAAGTGACCTGGAAGACAGAATGGTGATAATCACTGATGCAGAAAAGAATAAGGAAAAAAGAATGAAAAGAACTGAAGACAGCCTAAGAGGCCTCTGGGACAATGTTAAACGAGCCACCATTCACATTATAGGGGTCCCAGAAGGAGAAGAGAGAGAAAGGACCTGAGAAAATATTGGAAGAGATTATAGTTGAAAACTTCCCTAACATGGGAAAGGAAATAGCTACCCAAGTGCAGGAAGCGCAGAGAGTCCCAGGCAGGATAAACCCAAGGAGAAATACGCCAAGACGTAGAGTAGTCAAATTGACACAAATTAAAGACAGAGAAATGTTATTAAAAGCAACAAGGGAAAAATGACAACATACAAGGGAACTCCCATAAGGGTAACAGCTGATTTCTCAGCAGAAACTCTACAAGCCAGAATGGAGTGGCACAATATATTTAAAGTGATGACAGGGAAGAACCTACAACCTAGAATACTCTACCCAGCAAGGATCTCATTAAGATTTGATGGAGAAATCAAAAGCTTTATAGACAAGCAACAGCTAAGAGAATTCAGCACCACCAAACCAGCCCTACGACAAATGCTAAAGGAACTTCTCTAAGCAGGAAACATGAGAGAAGAAAAGGACCTACAGAAACAAAATCAAAACAATTAAGAAAATGGTAATAGGAACATACATATCGATAATGACCTTGAATGTAAATGGACTAAATGCACCAACCAAAAGATAAAGACTGGCTGAATGGATACAAAAACAAGACCCATATATATGCTGTCTATAAGAAGCCCACTTCAGACCTAGGGACACATACAGACGGAAAGTGAGGGGATGGAAAAAGATATTCCATGCAAATGGAAATCAAAAGAAAGCTGGAGTAGCGATACTCATATCAGATAAAATAGACTTTAAAATAAAAAATGTTACAAGAGACAAGAAAGGACATTACATAAAGCACCTCAATACATAAGGCAAATGCTAACAACTATGAAAGAGGAAACGCAAGGCAGAAATAGAGACACAGATGTAGAGAACAAACACATGGACACCAAGTGGGGAAAGCGGGGAGGGTTGGGGGGGGATGAATTGGGAGATTGGGATACCAAATTGTATACTCTAAATATATGGTGTTTATTGTCTGTTAACTGTATCTCAATAAAAGTTCTTAAAAAAAATACCATTTATACTATCACCAAAAGAAAAAAAGTACTTAGGTATAAATCTAACAAAACAGTTGCAAGATATGTATGTGAAAAACAATAACTTTGTTGAAAGAAATCAAAGAGAAAAATCAAATGGAGATATATTCTGTGCTCATCGATTAGAAGACACAATATTAAGATGTCAATTCTCAACTTGATCTGCAGATTCAGTGGAATTCTAATCCTAGCAAGTTATTTTGTGGATATCAACAAATTGATTTAAAAGATAATAGAGAAAGGCAAGAGACCCAGAATAGCTAACACAATACTGAAAAAGAACAATAAACCTGCAGAACTAACATTACCTGCCTTTAAGACTTACTATAAAGCTACAGTAAATCAAGACACTATGATACTGGTGAAGAACAGACACAAAGATCAATGAAACAGAACACAGAACCCAAAAACAAACAACACAAACACAGCTAGCTGATCTTTGATAAAGAATCAGAGGCAATCCGATAGAGAAAGAAGTGCTTTCAACAAATGGTTGAAATAACCTAATCAAATGTGGGCAAAGAACTTGACTAGACATTTCTCCAAAAACATACAAATAGCCAAGAGCACATGAAAAGATGTCCAACATCACTAATCATTAGTGTCGTGCAAATTAAAACCACAATATGATACCACTTTACATCAACTAAGAAGGCTACGATAAAAAAAAAAAAAGAAAACAAGTGTTGGCGAGGATGTGGAGAAATTGGAACCTTTGTACAGTGCTGGCAGGAATGTAAAGTGGTGCAGCCACTGTGGAAAACAGTTTTGTGGCTCCTCAAAAAAGTTAACCACGGAATTCCCATATTATCTAGCATTTCCACTTGATATATACCCCCAAAGAACTGAAAACAGGGACTCAAAGAAAACTTGACCACAAAAGTTCACAGCAACACTATTCACAGTAATCAAAAGGTGAAAACAACCCAAATGTCCATCCACAGATAAATAGATAAACAAAATGTGCTATGTCCATATAACATAATATTAGTCATAAAAAATGAATGAAGTAATGATACAGGCTACATGGATGAATCTCAAAAACATTACACTAAGTGAAAGAAGTCAAACTCAAATGGTCACAAATTGTATGTGATTCCATTTATATGAAATATCCAGAGTAGCTAAATCTATAGAGAAATCAGATTGGTGTTTGCCAGGGACAGAGAGAGGGAGAAACAGGGAGTGAGTACTTAATGGGTATGGGGTTTCCTGTGGGGATGATAAAAGTGTTTTGGAACTTGATAGAGGTAGTGATTGTACAATATTGTGAATGTACTAAATGCTACTGAATTGTAGACTTTAAAATGGCTGGTTTTACATTACATGAATTTTACCTCAATTTTTTAAAAATAAATAAATTATTTATTTATTTATTTATTTATTTATTTAATTGGCTGTGTTGGGTCTTCGTTGCTGCACACAGGCTTTCTCTAGCTGTGGTGAGCAGGGGCTACTCTTCATTGTGGTGTGTGGGCTTCTCATTGCAGTGGCCTCTCTTGTTGCAGAGCACAGGCTCCAGGCGCATGGGCTTCAGTAATTGCGGCACATGGGCTCAATAGTTGTGGCTCACGGGTTCTAGAGTGCAGGCTCAATAGCTGTGGTGCACGGGCTTAGTTGCTCTGTGGCATGTGGTATCTTCCTGGGGCAGGGATCGAACCCGTGTCTCCTGCATTGGCAGGCAGATTCTTACCCATTGTGCCACCTAGGAAGTCCCTACCTCAATTTTTTTTAAAGAAAAAAGATCACAACATTGTAAATCAACTATACATCAAGTTAAAAAAAGAAGAAGATGGGCCTTTGTGGCTTACTTCCTGGCTCTACCACCTACTAACTTGTATGGCCTTCAGGAAATTAACCTATTATATATTTGAGCATCAGTTTCCCCCTTTTTTTCCCGTTTTTAAATTAATTAATTAATTAATTTTGGCTGCACCAGGTCTTAGTTGCAGCACACAGGATCTTTCGTTGCAACACGTGGGCTCTTCATTGTAGCACGCAGGCTTCTTTTCAGTTGTGGCATGAGGGTTTTCTCTTCTCTAGTTGTGGTGCACAGGCTTCTCTTTAGTTGTGGTGTGAGGGTTTTCTCTTCTCTAGTTGTGGTGCGTGGGCTCCAGGGCACATGGGCTCTCTAGTTGAGGCGCACAGGCTTAGCTGCCCCGCAGCATATGGGATCTTAGTTCCTGGGCTAGGGATCAAAACCGCATCCCCTGCATTGCTTTACCACTGGACCACCAGGGAAGTCCCTCCCTCATGCTAAAGGAAGGTAATTCTTTCTAACTTTTATAGTTGTTAAGAGGATTTAAGAATAATGAAAATAAAGCACCTAGCATAGCACAATGCCTGGAAGTTAAGACGTACTTGAAACATAGATTACTGCTACTGCTTCTTAATTTCTCATTTGGCCGCCTGAATTATATTAGGAAGATATCTTAAGTTTTTTTGTCTCCAAAGAATTATACTCTTCATATTTGTAAGAATATCCTTGTCTTGAACTCAAGTAATCTTTCAGAGTCTCAATGAAGACTGTTTTCTTCTTTGTATTCATCTTTGGATGAAAAGAGAGCTATTCAGCCCAGTTATGGAAAACAGGGTGAATAGACTGTATGTGTCTCTGTATGCCCAGTTCCTAGCAAAGTCCACTTCTCAGTTCTGACAATTGATTGTGAATGAGGTGACCAATACAAAATTTCCTACTTAGCCAGCCAAAAGATTTACCCAAGCCCAGCTCAAGGGAAAAGTAACCTTTAGTGGAAGTTTCATACTTTATTCATTCTATTCCTTAAACTTCAAGAGCACCAAGGGCAGGGACCTCCCTGATGGTGCAGTGGTTAAGAATCCGCCTGCCAATGCAGGGGACACGAGTTCGATCCCTGGTCCAGGAAGATCCCATGTGCCCCGGAGCAACTAAGCCCTTGTGCAGCAACTACTGAAGCCCTCGCACCTAGAGACCCTGCTTTGCAACAAGAGAAGCCACCACAATGAGAAGCCTACACACTGCAACTAAGAGTAGCCCCTGCTCGCCACAACTAGAGAAAGGGAACCACATGCAGCAATGAAGACCCAACACAGCCAGTAAATAAACAAACAAATAAATAAATATTAAAAAAAAAAAAAAAGAAGAGCACCAAGGGCAAAGAGACAAATAGAAACTGAGATTGTTGGTCCACTGAGGCCACTATGCTGTTTCCACTGTATTCTCCTAGTTAGGGCTTGCTCAGCATCAGAAGTCAACAAACTTTTTCTGTTAAGGAAGGGCCACAAAATAAATACTGTATTTTAGGCTTTGTAATGTCATATGGTCTGTGTTGCAACTACTCATCTCTGTCAGTTTAGTGCAAAAGCATCCATAGAAAATACGTAAATGAATGAGTGTGGCTATGTTCCATAAAATAAGTGGCAGGCCAGATTTGGCCCACAGGCACTCAATAGATTTCTCTTAAACAGATATTTGGTTGAATTTTACTTTATAATACCATGCCTAGAACACAGTGCTTTAAGTACAGGAGGTAGAAAAAAATTTTAATTTGATTTTTTAAATTTAAAATGCTTTAACATAGGAAACAAACCTTTAAATTAAGAAATAGTAAAGCTCAAAAGCACTGTAGAATATGAGCTATAGCTTCAAATGGTATTTCAGGGGTGAATTACTTTTTATATAAAAATAGATCTCATGTACTACTTTCCAGTTACTGATTTCAACAACTGATAAAGAGTTATGCTTAACTATTTAAAAGTGTCCACTATACTATTTATTGATCAGTTCCTTTTCTTATATTATCAGTGAATATATATTTTTGGCTGTGTAGAAAAATGATTCACACTCATTTTTGGTTCCTGAAGTTTTAAAGTCACATTAAAGAACGAGTTAAATCCCTTAAGCACATTTATCAAAGACTAAAGAAATTACTCATCTTAAGAAGGTGTAGAAAGAATGTTCTCTTAAAAGAAGGAAATAATTATGTTTTTATGATTGGCAGAAAAGGGGACTTTAAAGTCCATCTAATGCTCCAGCCAACTCAACCTCTAGATTGGAGGGCCGGGGAGAGGGGGAGGGATGGGCATTTAGGAACTGAGTCACTATAAGAAAGATGAATGAGGTAAAGTCTTTTGTGTAGACAATGCATGCAGAGCTACTAGTGGGGCTAGTTCTAATTTGACCATTCCCTTATCTCCTTCCCTTATCTCGTTTGTTTTTTAACAAACAAAAAACCAAATCCAGATTAGGATGATGAGGATAAAGGGAACCAGGTAAAGTCTGCAAAAGCCCCAAATTCTTCTGGTTCCCTAAAGAAGTCAGACTCATCTGGAAATCGACGCATTAATCATTATTTCTTTTATTGATAATAAGACAACAGAAACATGGGTAGTTTTTCCTATATCAACAGACTAGCAGAATTGGAAATACAAAATATTATAGTACAAAGAGAAGTATGATTTTGGTGAAACTTTTGTCGTGTTCCAGAGACTGTTCTACAATTAATTGGATCAGCAACAAAAACTCGGTCAAGAGAGGAAACCACACAGAAGTAATGGTCCAAAAGATGTTTTCCCCCATTAATGATTCCTACTATCTCTGTTCCTGACCTGAAGTACAGTTTAACATTGACATCTCATTAATCTTCATAACCTGCAGTAAATTCACGTCAATTCAATGTAATTACTTAAAAAAAGATTGATAAAATAATCAATTAATACTGAAATACTTCCAGCTTCTTACAATCTCTATAATCTTCAAATGCCAGAAATTTTGCACACAAAAGCAAGAACCCACATCTTATTTTTATTTAAATAAGGAGGAATAAAATGACAAAGTAAATAATATAATCCCATACATTCTGATGTTGACATTTCATTAAGTTTTAAAAACTCAAATAACATGTAAAACCTAAAACTAAAAATTAAAGAAAACCATTTGTTTTATTTAATGTGGGAAAAAACCTGAAAAAAATAAGTTTATTTTGTTCTAGTAGAAAATAACTGTATGGTTCTAGATGGCAACTATAAATAATATGTTAAATTGATAATAGTTCATTGACTTTTCCTCAAGCATCTTCTTAAAATAGTTTGATTTAAAAAAAGTAACCAAATCATCATTCAGCTTTTTGGTGGGAAAACAAAATTAATCTGAAAAAGAAAAATGGTATCATTAATTCAGAATGTATATTTATTGCTTGCTAAAATTGAAGGCTTATAACAAAAGACAAATTTGTGAATGTTAAGTAATAACAAACATCCAAATGATGCCTTTTAGTAGGGGAAAATATGGGTACTACTCACTAGAAAATATTTAATCAAATCTACTCTGCCTACTACTCTCAATATCAATTTCTGAACTCTCAAAAGAGAAAAGTGACACAATCTAGATCTTCTCTATCTACTCTCTCCTTAACCTCTCGCAATTTGGCATTAATGCATGATTTGACTTAAAGAAGTCATTAATAAATAGCATTGTTAAATGAAATGGATTTTCTCACCCCTCAATCCTTATCATCATGGATCTTTTTTATGGATTTTTACACTATTTGTGAATACCATTTTAAAAAAATCTTTCTTGCTTGCTTTCAAGAGGTCTGCTCCCTCTCCTTTCAGTCTGATCATTTTAAACACATCTTTCACTCTGCTCTGTACTTCCTCCTGGAAGGTTCATATTATTTCACAGTTCTATCTCAGGCTCAAGGTAGCTATTTCTGGAGTCAGATCAAAGCCTGGTTTCGCCACTTATCAGCTGCATAATCTTGGCCCTGCTACATAGCCTCCCATAGACTCAGTTTCCTCATCTGTAAAATAGGGATGAGAGTGGGGGTTGTGGGGATTAAATGTAAAACATCAGATAGAGTGCCTATCTACCACATATGGTAGATGCTTAATATGTGGTATTTACTAATAACAGGTTTGATATTCTGCTGATATTTTATTCTTTATTATGAAAGCCAAACTCATTATCTCTCCCTCCAAACTTACAACCCTTTATAAGTTTTCCAGTCAGATAAACAATACCAATGCTTTTCCAGTTTACCACAAATCCTTGGGATCATCTTTAATCCCTCCACAGGGACCCGCCACTCTGCAAAAGCTCTCTAGAGTGTCCTTTCTTGTTCTGTAATTTAAGTCAAGCTTATCATTTATTTAATACTTAAAGGCTGTACCCCAATACTGGATTGTTTATGGCTTTGTATAACTAGCTATTCAAGAGCATGTTACCTACTACTTCAAAACAAACAAAAACTTCTCATAAGTCAACCCCAGCCACAGGAAAGGAACTACATGAATCAGCACTTCCTCGTCCTAGGCTCAATTAGCATCAATCTCCAACCTCTCTCTATCCAGCTTGATTGGCATCAATCTCCAGCTCTCTCAATCCTCTCTCTTGCTTCAAGTTCTAATCGCATCTCCCTATTTCAACTCCATTCCATTCTCCCTACTTTGTTGTAAGGATGACCTCTTTGGACTTCTGTGAAGAAAAATGTGCTGTAAAACATGCTTCCCTTCTTATAGGCACTTCGAAGCAGACGTGAATAAAAAGAAAATCAGCAATGCATATTTACAGGATAAAGGTCCAAGCCAGAACTTCTTCCAAATGCAAATAATCATAAAGCCCCATAAAGAGCTTAACAGTCATTGCTAAGACTGTTCATATACATGCCAATATGTATATATAACAATAAACAGAAGCTGTCAAAAAGAGAGTACAGTTACATTTTTCTTTTTTAATTGGGCAGCATTTATTTCAGTAAATTAACAAGTATGATCTTTGGCCTGGAATAGCCCAACATCATATTATGTTCACAAAAGACAAGATATATCTGTTTATAAACATGACCTCTAAATTTCTTGCAACAGGACACAGATTAAAACAGTGACTTTCATATTTGTTCAAATATATAATATGCTAGGAATTATTTAATTATATATACAACCATAGCCAACCTTCTCAAAAAGAGATCAAATTTCGCATAAGTGATCATATATACCTCTGTGTAAGTAATCACAACAGACCTGACATACATATTTATAAGCATTTTATTAAAAATTTAAAGGGTATGCAAAATATATGGGTATGATCACTTTACACATAATAGGCATAAAAGGGAGGATTATATCCATTTTTTTACTATAAGATTTCATAGTTATCCATTCGTTTGATCCTAAAGGGTAAATCTTTATCAGAAGCATCGAATTCTCTATTTTTGGATAGTGGGGTAAAGATTTGAAGGTCTGATTCTAGCTGAAAAAAGGGTATACTGTAACAAGTCTAATGACTAAAGAGCTGCAAATTCTAGAACTCTATATTACTCTGAGTTAGGCACTAATTTATGCTTCAGATTTTCCATCCAGTAGTATCTTTTTAGGTGCATGAAAAGAGAAAGCAACAATACTCAGAGAGCTGGTCTGTGAGTCCCTCATTTAGTGAAGGGCAGTAAAAAGAGGTATTTTTTTAGATGCAATCTCATCTGCAGCAATCTCACAGGTTATTTTTTAAAGTATCTATTCTTCTACCTCTTCAGACAGACCATAAGCCATACAAGGGGAAGAAAAGTATGGTTTATTTATTCTTATAACTCAAAATGCCCTGCACATGGCCACTAGGAATCAGAGTTCACATTTAGAATTGGTTTCCCAAGAGCAGAGATGCCTGTTCTCAACCACATTCACTCTGAGCCCATCTTGCTGGCACTAATAGTGTGCATTATGAGAACCAGGTACAGTTTAGCAAGCATGTTTTAACAAATGAGTAAACCAGATATATGGAAAGATAAAACAATATATTCAACTAATAAACTTTATTTTCACGTAAAAGGCAGGAGAGCTTAGATAAGGTCAAAAGAGTGTATAGGGGGAAAGATCACAGGAAGAAGTGTGACAATGACTGAGAGATCCCTGGGTTTTAAAACTCAAGGATTAAGACTAAAAACTGAAGCTTCCATTTGCTATGTTGTATCAACAGAGCCATAGTACAAAAAGGGGTATTGTGTTCATGAAAGTCAAATTTAATTTAGACACTAACAACCTATTTCCCCGAGTAGTATCTACCCAAGAGTTTTATTTTTTTAAAGCTTCCTAAATTTATTTTAACTCAAGTCACCTCCTTAAAAGCACAGCACTCACTAGAGAGCTTTCTATTTGTTTAATTTCAAAACGCAATGATATTTCTTAATTAGGGATTTAAGGTGCTAAATTTATTTTGATTATATTTAATTTATTTTAAATTCTTAGTCATCCGGAATCAAGAGCCAATAGTATTCAAACCATTTTTTTAGGATTTACTGGCAGAGATCTTCAGATAACTATTATCAACATAAAATGACTCAAACACCCAATTTTAAGAATAGAAAATTCTTTGAATTAAAGAGATTTGTGATGTAAAACCCAAAATACATAAACTGTCATGAAGCCTTAAATTAAAAATGTAAGTAATATTTTGTACAATAGGAAAGAAAAAGCAAACATAAAAATTACATCATCTTTATGTATATATATAATATATATACATACATATATGTTATGGCAGATTTGAGAGTTTAAATGGCTTAGGCTAAATCGCTAAGCTCATCTCAGACATAAATTATACCATTATAAAATATCACAAAAAACTTTAAACCTTGGTCGTAACAAAGTCTTTTTGTTTTTTTGTTTTTTGTTTTTTTGGTTGTAACAAATTATATACAAAACAGTACGAGGCCAGGTATTAATAGTCAAACTAGGTATACCATAATAGAAAAATATTTAACCTAATGTTTGAAATTGTTACAGCTTCAATACTTGCCATCTTATGGCCAACAAACACATGAAAAGATGCTCAACATCACTAATCATCAGAGAAATGCACGTCAAAGGCACAATGAGGTATCACCTCACACCGATCAGAATGGCCATCATCACAAAATCTGGAAACAACAAATGTTGGAGAGGGTGTGGAGAAAAGGGAACTCTCCTGCACTGCTGGTGGGAATGTAAGTTGGTACAGCCACTATGGAAAACAATTTGGAGGTTCCTTAAAAAACTACAAATAGAACTTCCATATGATCCAGTAATCCCACTACTGGGCATATACCCAAAGAAAACCATAATCCCAAAAGAAACTTGAACCATAATGTTTATTGCAGCACTATTTACAATAGCCAGGACATGGAAGCAACCTAAATGCCCATCAACAAATGAATGGATACAGAAGATGTGGCATATATATACAATGGAATATTACTCAGCTATAAAAAGGGATGAGATGGAGCTATATGTAATGAGGTGGATAGAACTACAATCTGTCATACAGAGTGAAGTAAGTCAGAAAGAGAAGGACAAATATTGTATGCTAACTCACATATACGGAATCTAAAAATGGTACTGATGAATTCAGTGACAAGAACAAGGACGCAGGTGCAGAGAATGGACTGGAGAACTCGAGGTTTGGGAGGGAGCGGGGGGTGAAGGGGAAGCTGAGACGAAGTGAGAGAGTAGCACAGACATATATATACTACCAACTGTAAAGTAGATAGCCAGTGGGAAGTTGTTGTATAACAAAGGGTGTTCAACTCGAGGATGGAAGATGCCTTAGAGGACTGGGACGGGGAGGGTGGGGGGGACTTGAGGGAGGGTGGGGGGGGGCAGTCAAGGGAGGGAGGGAATACGGGGATATGTGTATAAAAACAGATGATTGAACTTGGTGTACCCCCCCAAAAATAATAATAAAAAAAAAATACTTGCCATCTTAAAGGCAGTCTCTGAGTAAAACATGCTCAACACTGAGCAACACCTATGGAAACTTGAAATAACCTCCCTGAATAACTGGTGATTATTAATCATAGTCAAATAATCTATACAAGATTCATTTCAAGGTTGTCCAAGGGTGATCAACCACAGCTAACAGCCATAATCATACACTATTGCCCCAAGCCCTATTTCATAACCAAACACCTATACACTACCCTTCAAAATCTGGATTCTGACCCAATAAGCAATCTAAGTTATTGGGTCTACAAGAAAAATACTGACTGCATGAAACTCCTCCTTGCTCTTAAGTACTTGAACATAAATTAAATCTATCACTACTTTGATTTCTTCTCTACCACCTTTTCTCTCTTCCCATTAGGCAGCTTTTCACCTAGACATAGGTCAGTTGAAAAACAGAGCACATGATTGTAAAGAACTAATGACTACCTAACCGTGATAAAGCTTACCCAAAGTAGTCTCTTCTTTCAGGGTTCCCATATTAATTCTCCTTCATTAAGCATCATCATCATCATCATAGCCAGACAGTTTTAATTATATGCCCACATGCATAGAACACTACATTAGTTTCAATACAGTTAAACATATATAGATATTTTCTTTTTAAAAACCATGTACTTGCCTTGTGTCTGCATTTAAGTACAACTCCATAGGCTCCTATAACAAAAATAAACAATTAGGGGCACATAAACAAATTACACCTCTTGGAGAAATCAAGTTCTATTATATTTACATTGGTTATCAATATATGGTATACTAATGATTTCTAAAATGCTAATATTCTGCAGTGCTGATGCAATGAGCCATATACAAAGAGAACATGAATACTTTCCCCAACAAGTATGTATTTTTAAATGTTTCCCTTTTTAAAGAAAATTTCACTTGAGACATTTTTAAACTTAAGCTTAAAAACTTCTAGAGACAAGATCTGGACATAAGAACCTTAAGAGTAAATTAAAATTACCGCAAAAGATTCTAGGGAATTCAAACCTTAAGAGCTAATGGTTTCACAAAGGTAGGCTCGAGCATGGAGCCTACCAAATATGTTCTCTGTTCTAGGAGACATTTAAATTTTCTTCTAGGATACTGGAATGTCTTCCCTGACTGGAAAAATAGTACAGGCCTCACCACAGCACTCTAATGAATAACTAGTAGGAGTTGCTACATTTCTGCCATAAATACTAAATTCAATGCCACCAACACAAGTAGTCCAAGGATCTCCAGCCATTTATATCCAAGCGCTCCCACTTTCTTTGATATATTTCAAATGAGATATATCGTTACCTTTTGGGTTACTTATGCTATTAACTAGCCAATAATACACTTCCTTAGAGGCAAAACACAGAGTTGACAGCAAGGAAATTGAAGTAAAAGTTATAATGTGAAAAAATCTAATTAGGAGAATCAAAATGTAATATATGATAACTGAAGTTTGTAGAAACGATTGACATTTACAGACAGGCAAAGCTTGCGTCCATCTCTGAGAAGAGGACTTCAGGGAGATGAAATTGGGAAATGTGTCTCCAACAGAGCCTGGGGAACCAGAATAAGTCTCCCTCACTTGGTAGAGATGGATGAATCTTATTATCACAGTTAGGATGAAACCAGCCATTACAGCCAGCCAACTCAACTCCACAATCACCAGGCAATCATCCAAGCCTCATTTAACTGCCCATGCTAGTTTTTCTATGGGGTGAAAATGCACTGTTTAAACTGCAGGGATGTATAGTTTGCTTGGCAGTTTTTAATTTCCTTAATGTATATGTATTTCATAGCCAAAAAGCATCTGAGGTAGTTTACAAAGAAAAAAAAAAAACATATAGCAACGATGGTTCTGACTACAAGTTAAAACTGACATATTCTGATTTATATAACAGTCTGGTAGTTTTAGTTAATCTAAGCCGATCCCTGAGAAGAAGATCACCTATGGGTATACTAAGAAAAAAAAGGTTATGATCCAGAAAAACTTAGGCCCAGAATCTGGAAAACTCCAACCCTGTTACACCCAAGGAGCTGTAAAACCTATGCTGTAAAACTTCTCCAGAGAGTAGTTTTACAGCATGTCTCTATAAAACTTCTGAAAAAACAAAAATAAAAACAATAAATAAAGCAGGTATTATAAAATTAATAGTGGCTAAGACATTGTGAATGAATTTCATCTACATAATTAATATCAATGAAAAAGAGGAAAAGGAATTCATTAGTGAAGGAAGAAGGATCCATTCTTTTTATATGGTTTCAAACTTCAGACCTTGAAGCAAACACCCAATGATTAGACAATATTTTAATTGTTTCTATTTATTTGAAAAGGATTTAACTTAATATTAAAATCCAGAACAACTATGCTGTTGACACAGGTAAATTTTAAAACTTCTTTTGAAATTCAAAATATACTTGAAAATTATGAAATATCAAGTTTTTGTAGTATTTGCTTTAAAGATATAAATGCTAAGAAACCATAATTATAATCGCTTATACTCTGTTAACAGAATCATTTATCAAAATTTCCACAAGGTTATCTTTAAGTCAAGAACAAAACTTACTAAGAAGGAAAAATCAGGAAGACTTATGAAAATGAATTACCATATTTCATCAAATTGATGATGTCACTGATTATAAGCATTATTTCATGTACTACTAGGAAAGAAAAAGAGCTGCCAATTAAACTATGACATGCTACTGATTATAACACATGTCTGATTTCAGAGATGTTAAAATATGACCAAATTGTGTGGCTCAGAATTTATAAAATGTGGTTTGTTATTCTCAAAGACAAATAGTAGTTATTTATTCATTTATTTATCATGTATTAAGTAAAATGTAACTTATACAAATTTTAAGTTAGTCAAAATAAGCCTAGCTGACATAAAAATTAAATGTAACTAAAAAACGTAGACTAAAGAAACCACAATTGCTAACGAAAAGAATGAAATGAAGGCAGACTTAAGAAATTCCTGATTTTTTAAACTTTAAAGGATATTTAACTGTTATTAACTTTCAATTGGAGAATAAGACCCAAATAGTTTAAGAGTAATTTTATTTTAATATTTTACTCTTAGGCACATATGCAAATTGATAAAAGTTAACAGAATCTGAATTAATAACTTTTTTGGTGGTAGATATAATTGTACATTGCTCAAAAATTCAAGGAATGTTAAACTTACCTTCACCTACAACCCCAAGGATCTCAAATTTATTCATCACATTACCAATGTTAGGAATCTTCATGAAGACAAACTCCTCTTCTGATGCAAGCCACAGAACATGGCATCAAAAAAGAACTTCTAAAGAAAGTTGTACAGTAAGTAGAACAAAAAACGTCCGAAGGAAGAAATTCTCACAGGTTGGCAGGAACTTTCACATACTTGTCCTAAAGTGAAGTATTAAATGATTCCCTGAAAGAACAAACACAATTAAAAGTCATAAGTTTTATTGCTCAGTACTTTAATAACCTAATCAATCTTTTTGTACAGTTCTCTTAAAACCACATTAGTGTTTCATGTACTACTACTACTAATAATAATAATGATAGGAGGGAAGAACCCAAAATGAAACACAAATGAAAAAAAATCTAACTGTATTTGAAATGAATAACATAACTACACTGAAGGAGGTTGGGGGAAAAGAATTAACCCCAGGTATCTTTTGAAAACAGCATTTTAACTACATATTCTCCTTGAGCTAAAGACAAAAAGAAATATAAACAAATATTATACTCAGTTATTTGTTTTTACACAGAGATATGAAACTTCTTTATGTATATTCTAGGATTGAGAAAGTAAGTAAATATACTGTGTATAATGTGGGTTTTGGTCTCATTCTCATAAATGGAAGTTACAAATATGAAAAGGGGGAAAAGCTTGGAATTAAGAGTTAACCATATAAGGTCAGTTCTTACATAGAAATAGATATAAATATGTAAATATATTTACATAAATATACATACACACACATATTTCTCCAAAAACGTAAAGCATGAATCTAACCATAGGCAACAACAAAGCCCAAACTAAGGGACATTCTACTCAATAACTAACCTGTATTCTTTAAAAATGTCTACATCATGAAAGACAAGGAACAACTGAGTATTCCAGAAAAGAAGATTAAGATTCATGATAACTAAATATAATGCATGATCCTGGATTGGATCCTAGACAGGAAAAAAATTTTCTTGCTATAAAGGGTAACTGATAAAATTTAAATGTCTACACATTAGATAATAATATTGTATCAATGACATTTTTTTTGTATTGACAATAGTAAGATGGTTACATAAAACAATGCTCTCGTTTTAAGAAATGACAAGATGGGTGAAGGTGTTCAAAAGATAGAAACTTCTAGTTATAAAATGAACAAGTCCTAGGGATGCAATGTACAGCATGGTTACTATAATTAATAATACTGTACTGTATATTTGAAAGTTGCTAAGAGAATAAATCTCAAAAGTTCTCATCACAAGAAAAAAATATGTAACTATGTGTGATGATGGATGTTAACGACTTATTGTGGTGATCATTTTGCAATACATACAAATATCAAATCATTATGTTGTACACTTGAAACCTATGTTATCTGTCAATTATATTTTGATAAAATAAATAAATAAGGCACAGCTCAGATCTCTAGAATAAGACAGTCTAATAACAAGCGTAACCAGAAAGAAAAAAAGAATACCAAAGTTTTTAGAAATAAAGTTTGCAACTTAAACTGTTCAGAAAAAAATATGTATGTGTGTATGGAGGAAGAGAAAGAGAGAGAATGATAAAGCAAATATGGTAAAATATTAACATTTAGGGAATCTGGGTCAAGGGTGTATGAAAGAAGAAATTCTTTAGAGCATCTCTGCAACTTTAAATCTGAAATTATTTCGAAATACGTTCTTTCATTTCAAAAAAACCTATCCTATCTTCTATCTTTAAGAAGAACAGCTGTATCAACATAAGATATTGGTTTAAAAGGAAATAATAAATCTAAACCAGTAAAGACATTTTCTTTGCTGCCTATGAAATTTGAAACTTTTAAAAAATATGAGCACCCCATGTGGTGTAAAGTACTGACATGAAAAAGTGTACCGTTTTGTACACTAATGGTAGGAATGTAAACTTTCTAAAGAGTAATATGTCTATAATTAAATGCTTTTTAAATGTTCATATCTTGATAAAAGTATTTGGCAAGAACCTACCATATCATTCTTAAATGTGAAATATTTAGATATAGTCCCTTTAAAAATTAAGAATGTGACAAGAAGTCCTACTATTAATATTTATTAACATTACCATTAAACATTATCTTGGTGGGTTCCAGACAGCTCAGTAAAATGAGAAAAAATAAACTAATAAACTATATAGGACTGGAAAGAGGGAAGCATAAAAGAATTTACAGATATTGTCTACATAGACAATTCAAAGGAATCTACAAATCATTAGAATTATAAGTGTTAACAAGGTAGCTAAATATAAGCTCAATATACAAATATCAACTGTATTTGTAAACATCAATAAGAAACAGAAAATGGAATTTTTAAAAACCCTCCTTACAGTAACAACAAAAAAGGGCACTTAGGAATTAACATAAAAGATACTCAAGACCTCTATTCAAATATATATACACACACACATATATACATAAACATATATATAAATCACACGTGTGTGTGTGTGTGTGTGTGTATGTAAACTTTATTCAAAGGCATTAAAGGTGACCTATATCAATGAACTTATCCCAATTTTAAGGCTAGGAAAATTCAATACTGTACAAATATCAATTATCTCCACATTAATCTATAGAGTCAATGCAATTCCAATCAGAATCCCAAGAGGGTTTTCTGAGGAATTACGATACGCTGATTCTAAAATATATATGGAAAAGCAGAATTCCAAGTTCAGCCAACACCGACCAGAATAAGAAAAATAAGAAGGCTCAGCTTTGAGGGGAGGATCTGGCAAGATGCTCTCTATTAAATATACTGAGGGTTAGAATTGAGCTATAAAAATTAAGACAGGGTGGTCTTGGCACAGAGAGACAAATTAGCCAGTGGAACTGACATGAGAGCTCAGAAGTAGACCATACTTTAAAATCCTTATAGCTCCACACTCACCTCCATGTCGCTTCTCTGCTCAAAACCCTCCAGTGGTCTCCCATATCATTAACAGTGAAAGTCAAAGTCCACATAAGCCACCAGGTCTTAACCTCCTCTCCTCTGATATCATCTCTGACTCTTCCCTCCCTTGGCTTGCTCCACTCCAGCTACACTGACCTCCTTCCAGCTCAATATATAACAAAGTCACAGTTGTCCCTAATGCTAAATATTTGTCACTCTAACATTTACTTTAGGTCAGATTCTTACTGTTTGATTTTTCACTCAATAGTTACCAAAAAATGTTTTTGAAAAAAGGCAAGAGAAAGCAGACTATACTTATTTTAGAAAACAACTTTAATTCAATGGAATCACAAATTTTTAAAGGATGACTGTAACATTTAGAGAAAATGATGTCACAATTTCAAAAGAAATAAACATTTGTTCTATTCATTCATTTATTAAAGAAAAAATTACTGACTGCCTAACATGATTCAGAGAATGGGTAGATAAGACACAAGAGACAGTGGTGAACAAGATAGGCAAGGTCCTTGCCCTCATGGAGCTTCACATTTTACTGCGGAAGGAAAAAATGCAAGATTATTATCAGATACTGATACATGTTATAAAGGGAGAAAAAAGAAGTGATTACTCAAGAGAGCCCTCTCTAAAAAGGTTTGAGGGGAAATCCCAATAACCAGAAGGAGCCAGCCATCTGAACATCTAAGTCAGTCACATTCCAGGTAAAAGATGCTCAGAGTGTTTCTGAGAATTAATCATTCTTTTATTTTCTATGGCTGATTTGGAAGAACAGCCAGGAAACATTTAAATATTCCACTCTCTGTCAATAATGGTATGGCTCATTTCAAAGGAAACTAGAGATAAAAATTAAATCATTCCTACTAAGAAGACTCAGCACCCCCAAATTTCTGTATGTAAGTATATATAAAGAACATTTGGTCCCACCTATTCTCTGTGGAAATCAAAACTGAGTAATGCAAACTGGGAATCAGAAATTAAATGTGTGAATAAATATATAACATAGGTGTCAAGAACAGTCTTTTAACTACCAGTATTCATACTGAGGAAAAAATTTTATGCCAAATTGGATTTAACTACAACTTTACATGAATAACGCTGGTTAATTTTTTTAAGGCATAAAGACTCAGACACTTCAGCTTCAAGTAAGTAAATAACTTGGATGAAATGTCCCTTTGAGGACAAATACAAATGCTGGAGGGAATACTTTTAAAGAGCAGCCTAAAAACCCCCAAAGACTTAACAAGATTATGAAGAATTACCTGGCTGAAATCAAGGCAAAAGAATAGAGAGGTAATCCAAATCACCCAAAACAGTTTTAGCTCATAGACACTTGAAGGAAGATTCAGAAAAAATGGGAGAAAAACAACTTGCTCTTGAAACCCTTATAAATCCAGGGGCAAAAAGGTCAAAGGCAAGTGTTTCAAAAGAAGGAAGTACGATAAGCACCACTTACTTGAAGCTGAAACCCCAAAGAGCTATACTCCTAGGATAAAGGAAACCAGAAAGAAATCAGTCCCAGGACAGACCTGAATTATAGCTTTATGTCACCTGAGTAACCTAAATAAACCTCTAAGTGTACCTTGGATTGAGGTGGTCCCACATTCAGATTGTTAGTGCCAACAGTTGTCTGGTTGAAAGGGGCAGCAGCAGGCGGTGGGGGGCGGGGATGGGAGTCTGCAGGAAGGTAACATCAACCCAGGCATCACAATATTGCTACAAATAATTTCTTGTTTACATTGCACAGTACATAATCAAAGATAACCAGGTACACAAAGTAATAAGATATCATTAGCAAGAACTAACAGAAATGACCAAAACAGAAAATGACTTATAATATCAGAAAGACTTACAATATCAGAATGATCAGAAGTAGCCTATAAGACAACCATAGGGTTGAATTAATAAAAACCCAAGAGTTGAATATTTTGACACAACTGGAAGGTCCAAATGGCAGAAGAACAAGTTGGAAAAATACATTAGAATTCCAGAACTGGAAAATACAATACCAGCAAGGGAACTCAACAGACAGTATAAAGAGAAAAAGTGTCACGATACAGAAGATTTTAAACATTTTTAAAACTTGAACAAATGAAAATATAAAATAGCAAAGAACTTCAGAGTATCTTTTTTAACCCAAGCACACACAGAACACTTACAAAAACTGATAATGTGCTAGGCCATAATGCAACTCAAAACAAATTACAAGGATTTTAGTCCAAGGATGTTCTCTCTCCACAATGCAAGTATGTGAGAAATTAGTCACAAAAGAAATAACTAGGAAATATTCACGTATAGAAATTAATATACATTCTTAAAATAATCCATAAGTTAATCAAAGAAGAAATCATAACATTTTGGGGCTTACTAGGTGGTGCAGTGGTTGGGAGTCGCCTGCCAATGCAGGGGACACGGGTTCGATCCCTGCTCCAGGAAGATCCCACATGCCGCGGAGCAACTAAGCCCGTGCGCCACAACTATTGAGCCCATGTGCTGCAACTACTGAAGCCCACGTGCCTAGAGCCCATGCTCCACAGCAGGAGAAGCCACGGCAATGAGGAGCCCGTGCACCACAACGAAGAGTAGCCCCCACTCATTGCAACTAAAGAAAGCCCGTGCACAGCAAAAAAAGACCCAACATGGCCAATAAATAAATAAATTAATTAATTAATTAAAAAAAAAGAAGAAATCATAACATTTTAAAAAACAAAAATACAAAATCATGGGAAGAAGCTAAAACAATGCTTAGGGAGGGAATTGAAAGCATCATATATGCATATATCACAAAATATTAAAAAATAAACTAAGCATCAATCTCAAGAGGTTTTTATTTTCCATTTTATTTATTTATTTATTTTTCTTTTTGAGGTACACCAAGTTCAATCATCTGTTTTTATATACATATCCCCATATTCCCTCCCTCCCTCGACTCCCCCCCACCCTCCCCATCCCAGTCCTCTAAGGCATCATCCATCCTTGAGTTGATCTCCCTTTGTTATACAGCAACTTCCCACTGGCTATCTATTTTACAGTTGGTAGTATATATATGTCTATGCTACTCTCTCACTTCGTCTCAGCTTTCCCTTCACCCCCCACCACCCCCAAACCTCGAGTTCTCCAGTCCATTCTCTGCATCTGCAACCTTGTTCTTGTCTTGTCACTGAGTTCATCAGTACCATTTTTAGATTCCGTATACATGAGTTAGCATACGATATTTGTCTTTTTCTGACTTACTTCACTCTGTATGACAGACTCTAGGTCTATCCACCTCATTACATATAGCTCCATCTCATTCCTTTTTATAGCTGAGTAATATTCCATTGTATATATATGCCACATCTTCTTTATAATCTCAAGAGGTTTTAAAAAAAAGAACAGCAAAATAAATCCAAAGAAAATATAAAGAAAGAAATAAGAGCAGAAATTCATGAAATAGAAAACACACAAAAATAAAGAGATCAAAAGAGCTGGATCTCGGAAATCAGCTTTGGAACTAATCAAGGACAAAAAAGAACTCAGCCTAGTCAACAAGCTGAATTCCAGCTTTATGTATCCTGAGCAGAGAACCTACCCACATCGTGTCAGACTTCTGACCTACAGAGCTCAGAGCTAATACATGGGTGCTGTTTTCAGCCACTAAGCTCATGGTAATTCATCACAAACAACAGAAAACTAATAAAACAGTATCATTTCATTTACATACAGTTTTAAAGCAGGCAAAGCTGAATTACAAACTATATTGTCTAGGTATGCATATATAAGTGGTAAATCTATTAAAAAAATAAGTGACCAAGGAAGTGTTTCTTTTAAAAATGAAGATATTAATTATCTCTAGGGAGGAGTTGAGATTGATAAGAGATACATAGGAGGGCTTTCTGCGGCACTGGTAATGTTCTATTTATTGACTTGAGCGATAGTTAAATAGACACACATTAGAGTATAAATTTATGTTTTATATATTTCTATGTTGCTATATTCCACAATAAAACAAGTTTTTAAGAAGTCAAAGAGTAATTCTGATAATGACATCATACATAAACAGTTCCGTGGTCATTTACATGGAGGCAAAAGATAATTTTCATCAAAGATTACATTTCAATATTACATTAACCAAAAAAGTTTAACTGAACTCTCTCTCCAGACTCCACATAATGCTGTATGTCTAGTGCTGGGTATCAACAACAAAACCAAAAACTCCCAGTGATGGATAACCTGGATGATAACCACACTCCAAAACCATGCCAGAAGATGAGCTGGTGAGGAAACTGGGCAAGATAGGCTTCAATGAGAGATGACTGGCATCCCAATGTGTGAAGATTGTTTGAAAAAGAGGAAGTAGAGCAGGTGATTTGGGTTATTTCAGGGGGAATAACTAAGATCAGTGGTAGAAGCGAAAAGGAGACAGATGTCAGCTCAGTAGTGATTTGGATAATGGTGAACCATCGATGGTTACTCATTCATTCTATAAATATCTTTCAGATACCTACAGTGGACCAGCCCACCATAGATGCTTCGGGATACAGTAGTGAACAACACAGACACAGTCCCTGTTCTCATGGAGCCAATGAGGGGAGACAGACAATAAACAAACAAACATGATCATTCCAGACAGTGACAATCATTATGAAGGAAAGAAAACAGTCTTATGATAGAGAGCTTTGGAGACTGAAGGGGGGGGCGAGGGGAGTAGGTAGATAAGGTAGTCTGGGAAATGCCTGTCTGAGGAGGTAAAATTTGAAATCTGTTTAATGTAAAGATGCACACCATGGGAACAGGGATGTGAGAACAGCATTCAAGGCAGCACAGAGTCTTAGAGAGCTTGATAAATTCAAGGAACAGAGATCTGTGATCCAAAGCACAGCAGACTAGAAGGGGACCTGCAGGGGGCAGGAAGAGGCCGCTGGAAGCAGTCTGGCCTGGCCGTGGTAGAAAAGAGTCATGTACCAAATTAGATGTCCTCTAAGGTCCTTTCCAACAAAAAGATTACAAGAATCTCTCAAAAATCATTTGAGTTTTTGATTACTAACCATTAACTTTGTAAACAAATAACAGAATGCTTTTTAAAGTGATTTGTCTGGCACTAAGAAAGCCATCTAGAATTAAGTAATCTTGTCTCTGCGTTGGCAAGCAGGTACCTACAAGAACTGACAGAAATGTAAGGCTTATAATTTATTTCATTTATTATTAGTATTGAATTTAAGAGCTGCCTGAGCCTTGAATGTTTCCTTTGTTGCTGAAATTATAATCTTCATCTCAATGGGTCTTTTCTTCTTCCCAAAGAAAGTACAAAATCAGTTGAATCATGAGTTTTGTTTTTGTTTCTGGCATTGTTTTTATACATACAAATGAGAGAGCCATTTTGTCACTGAAATTGGATAGGAATGAATTTGGCACACGACAAAACTTCTGCTATAATAAGAGAGTTCAAATGGTTTGAAAGCATCTTAAAACTCGTGATCCATGTATGAAAAGAAATCATTTCCGTGGAAAGCACAGCCTTATGAAAAAACATCCTAGTCTCCTGTAGAGAATTCTCCACGTTGACTATAAGTGAGGAGATAATACACTCCTCATTCTTACTTAGTTTTCGTCCTAGATGGGACCACCTGACATAATTAATAGGATCTTCATTTTGTTTTATTCCCCCAATGGTGAGGAGTAATTTGAGTCATCAATCCATTCTCTATAATTCAGTTCCCATTAAATCAAACTGATACTTGACTATCATGAGTAATAGACACACAGTTTAACAGCATAAAAATTTCAAACTCTGAACAAATGTATGGATACCAAGGGGGAACGGGGCGGGGTGGAATGAACTGATAGATTGGGATTGACATATATACACTACTATGTATAAAAAAGATAACTAATGAGAACCTACTGTATAGCACAGGGAACTCTACTCGCTGCTCTGTGGTGATCTTTTTTATTTATTTATTTTTTAAATTTTTTTTTTTGGGGGGTACACCAGGTTCAATCATCTGTTTTTATACACATATCCCCGTATTCCCTCCCTTCCTTGACCCCCCCACCCTCGAGTCCCCCCCACCATCCCCGCCCCAGTCCTCTAAGGCATCTTCCATCCTCGAGTTGGACTCCCTTTGTTATACAACAACTTCCCACTGACTATTTTACAGTTGGTAGTATATATATGTCTGTGCTACTCTCTCGCTTCGCCTCAGTTTCCCCTTCACCCCCCGCCCCCTCCCATACCTCGAGTTCTCCAGTCCATTCTCTGTATCTGCGTCCTTGTTCTTGTCACTGAGTTCATCAGTACCATTTTTAGATTCCGTATATGTGAGTTAGCATACAATATTTGTCCTTCTCTTTCTGACTTACTTCACTCTGTATGACAGATTGTAGTTCTATCCACCTCATTACATATAGCTCCATCTCATCCCTTTTTATAGCTGAGTAATATTCCATTGTATATATATGCCACATCTTCTGTATCCATTCATTTGTTGATGGGCATTTAGGTTGCTTCCATGTCCTGGCTATTGTAAATAGTGCTGCAATAAACATGATGGTACAAGTTTCTTTTGGGATTATGGTTTTCTTTGGGTATATGCCCAGGAGTGGGATGACTGGATCATATGGAAGTTCTATTTGTAGTTTTTTAAGGAACCTCCAAATTGTTTTCCATAGTGGCTGTATGTGGTGATCTTTTTAAATGGGAGGGAAATCCAAAAAAGAGGGGATATATGTACACGTATGGCTGATTCACTCTGCTGTACAGCAGAAACTGACATAGCAGTGTAAAGCAACTATATTCCAATAAGTAAATAAATAAAAATAAATTTTAAAAAAATTTCTAACTGTGAAACGTAGCTTGCCTCCCCATACTTTACCCTTAGAATCCTTCCACAAGGTAGGAAATCCAGTACTAAGTCAATGTATCTCCTACCCAGTTACCTGATATTTCTCCCAGCACTGCCAACCCTACTAAACTCCCAGCCCTTCCTGAGAATCTGAGGGCCTCAAGGTTCAGATTGCAAAAGAGAACTAAACTGGGATCAGAGAAATTCAGAGTTCACGCTAACATTGTACTATTTAAGTTACACTATTGGTTTAAAAGGTTTTGAAAGCACTTGCATGAAAATGTATCAGTTTTATCATGGTTTCTATGGGATAATTTGTTCTGATCTCCAAATTCTAAGTAACTGAATTTAGAACAAACTTACATAAGTTGGGAACCACCTAGATTTTTCTGGGTTGACGTGGATCAGAAAATGTGGTCTAGGGCTTCCCAGGTAGCACACTGGTTAAGAATCCACCTGCCAACGCAGGGGACACGGGTTCAATCCCTGATGCGGGAAGATCCTATATGTTGCGGAGCAACTAAACCCATGCATCACAACTACTGAGCCTGTGCTCTAGAGCCCTTGAACCACAAGTAATGAGCCCACACTCTGCAATTACTGAAGCCCATGCACCTAGAGCCTGTGCTCTGAAACAAGAGAAGCTACCACAATGAGAAGCCCACACAACCACAATGAAGAGTAGCCTCCACTCTCTGCAACTACAGAGAGCCTGCCTGCAACAACAAAGACCCAAAGCAGCCAATAAATAAAAATAAATTTAAAAAAAGAAAAAGAAAGAAAATGTGGTCTAAGTTATTGTCCTCTACTCAAAAAAAACAAACAAAAAAACAAAAACAAAACAAAACCCCCAAAACAAAAAATACCCTACCAACCAAACAAAAAGCAAAACACTAACCTTCAGATGGAAAAAAAAAGAGAAGGAACTGAAGGCCAAGACTGTTGAAGAACACCTATAGGCTTCAAATGAATTCAAGACCATTGGCCTAGATACATTTCATACCTGAAATACTTTAAGACTTTGGAGATGAGATTGCTAAATCTCAGTGGTCTTGGGAAAGCCATAGGGAAAAGAAGATGGGAACAAAGACTGGCCTAGAGCAAATGTAGTCACATATTTTCAGAAAGAGTAAACCAGTACATTCTTTAAAACTCCACACCTGAGAACTTAAAAGTAAGCAATCATTCAATAAATATGTCTTGAGAGTTAACTATATACCAGTCACTATGACAGACACTGGGAACATATCAGTAAAGGAAATAAACAAAACCCCTTATCTCATGGAGTTTATCAAAGAATCACACAATAAGTATAAAACTGCAAATGTAAGTGCTATGAAAAAGAGATAAAAGGCTCTACAAGGGCTTGTACAGAGGTTTTCCACCTAAGGAGGGAGGGTTGGCTTTTTCAAAGCTTTCAGTGAGTAAGATCTGTAGGACAATTAGACATAAACTTACAGAGGAGGAAGGATGCATCAGGAGAAAATGATTTATGCAAAAGTGCCAAGTCAGGAGGCAACATGGCAAACACAAGAGACTCAAAGGTGGCAAGGGTTAGGTGGTTAATAACCCAGTACAAGGTGAGGCTGAAAAAAAAAAAAGCAATTGTTTTGAGACAAAAAGAACCACTGGAGGGTTTTAAACAAGAATGGGAGGTGGGTTCAGGGGGTGGTATGACAATCAGATGACTTGCATTTTGAAAAGATCACACAAGCTACAGAGTAGAGAATGGCTCTGAGCCTGGAAGGGGAGCTATCAGTTTGGGAGTATAACAACTAGGAAGCCATTGCAACCACCCAGGTGAATGGATAAGGGCAGGATGGACTAAATTGGTACACATGAAGAGAAATGGAAAGATTTAGGATATTTTTGGAGGTGAAGCCAATACAGTTGGGTATGGATTAGAGATGGGAAGTGAGGGAAAGAGAAATTAATGATAACTTCTTGGTTTGGGTCTTGGGCTATGAGTAGATGGAGGTTGCTGCTTCTTGATGTGAAGAAAACTGGAATAGAAGCAAGTTAAGGGAAAGGAAGAAATTCAGGATTCCACTTTAGGCATGTTAAGTTTGAGTTTACATATCCATAAAATAGAGAAAGGCAAAAACCAAAAGGAAAAGAGAAATTTAAAAATGAGGAAAAGAATCTGCAGCTTACATCACAAAAAGGTAAAACCCTAAAACATAAAAGGTTCCTATTGCTCGATAAGAGGGGCAGAAATCCAATTTTTAAAATGGGCAAAGTGATAAGAACAAATAATTCACAGAAGAGGAAACAAAAATGGCTCTGAAACATATAAAAGGTTACTCAACTTTACATATAATAAAAACTGAAGATTAAAACTATACTGAGATACAATTTTTCAGATTAGCAAAGACTAAAACTAACATACCATGTTGATGAGAGCATGAGGGAATTAAGCTTGCTCATATATTGCTGGTGGGAATGTGTGTAGATAGATAGATACATACATACATACATACATACAATTTTTTGGAGGCCAATTTGATAATATCTTTCAAAACTAAAAAAAAACACATTCTAATGACATAGCAATTGCACTTCTAGGAATTTATCCTCAGAAAACACACATACACACACACACAATAAGCATATATTATTCACTGCAGCATTGTGTGTAAAAGCAAAAGAATGGAAACAACCTAAACCTCAACAGGGTTCTGATTAAATGAATTATGGTACATCCACTCAGTTATTTTAAGCTAGAAACGGAAGTGAAATACTCTAATACAGCATTTCACAAATTTGAATTTTCTCAATGATTTATTTTCCAATAAATCAAAATTATACTTAAAGTTGTCTTCTAATTAATTACCACTTATATCTGTTTTGTATACTGATTCTATATATGATATACTTGAAAAAGGAGGTTATTGCTATTTTGGGAAAGTTTGAAAAATCTCCTAATTGAAAAAGATAAAAGTACATGGTAGAGTTTATTGGTCCTGAAGACATCAACTGATTTCAACACTGTCAATAATCTGGAAAATTCACAAAGGCTGCTTCCAGGCTAAACAAAATTAATGATGTCACAAACTGATGTTATCAAGTCTCTGGATTCCTCGTAGACTGAAAATTACATCAGAAAGACTCTAAATCCTAGGTTTCTCTCACCATGGCAAAGTATCAGCTTTATAGTTGACCTTGACAACTTTCATTTTGTCAGTTAAAAAATAAGGATCCTATGTTGCAAGTCCCACAATTTCATTTCTAAACACTCAGAATCTCTCAAACGGAAAATGAGTGTCAAAATTCTCAATTAATAAATGTCAATTCATAAAGGACCAGTATAAAATATATATATATCCTACCCTCTCTCTTTTCATTTTGGTTCCAAATCACTTACCAACGTAAGTTTCAAGAGCAACTGAGTAAAATCATTTTAGAACAAGGGAAGGAATGGAGTGATTACCTTTCAGCCTATTTCAGAAAAACTATAAAACCAGAGTAAGCAGAATACTGGTGGCCAAACATCTGGTGATTAAGCTATTCCTGGGAGGGTCACTTATTTTAAAGGGAAAAAACAAACAGTAATAAAGACTAGACAGCAGCAACTTTGCAAGGCATGAAGAGGAAGTCTGGGATATTTTCCAAATGGGTTGGGAGGAAGTTATTTTTATTTACAGAGATATTTGTGTCCTATTTAAAATATAGAAGGAACTCAAAAAAAAAAAAATCAAGCTAAAGATCTTGCACTTCCCCAGCTGTTTGTCCTAATAACTTTAGAAGGATAAGTAACATTACTTTGACCAAATAACAGTCAAAATTACAAGTAATTTTATCAAGGCCATTAATTGATGAAAGCGTTCAATTAAGTTCAAGAGATTTGAACACATGACTAATAAATAATAAAAATTAAAAATTTAATATGTTAAAAGAAAAAAAAAGATAGGTTCTTTCCCTCACGGAAATTACAATTAAAAACAAAAGAAGATATGGGTAAGAGGACTTTTGAGCTATAGCTCTCCCACATACTAACTTAATATTAAGCTGAGCAGTCTCTTGAAGCTTTGGTTTGTTTCCATTTGTAAACTGAGGTTAAGTTGCCCTGACACCAAATATGTGGCATCTTTTCCAACACTGAATCTCTAACTCCTGGGCGTCCTACAATCTACTCTAATACCAACTACCCAGAGTTAACATCAGACTCCACAGGTTTAAGGGCTCAGTCCCACAGACTTCCCTCACTGTAGATGCCAGTCACAAGTCCCGGGTCCTGAGGCTACCTGCACTTCTGTCTGACTTGGCTAAAAAAATTGGGGGTTCCCACAAACCCTTCCTCGGGTTTGATAATTCCCTAGACTAACAAAACTCAAGAAAATGCTTTACTTACCATTACTGGTTTATTATAAAGGATACAACTCAGGAACAGCCAAATCGAAGATCTTCCATGCCCTCCTAGAGTATATCATCTTCCCAGCACCTCCCAGCATTTCAACGTGTTCACCAACCCAGAAGCTTCCCAAAGCCTGTTGTTCAGGGGTTTTCATAGAGGTTTTATTATGTAGGCATGGTTGATTGAATCACTGGCCACTGGTAATTGAACTCAATCTCTGGCCCCTTTTTCTCCCCAGAGGTAGGGGGTAGGACGCGGGGGCTAATAGTTTTAACCTTCTAATCATGGCTAGTCCTACGGGTGACCAGGCCTCATCCAGATGTCATATAGGGGCCTCTACCAGAAGTCATCCATTAGCATACAAAAGACACTTTTATCACTCAGGAGATTCAGGTGACACTCTTCAGACAAGAACAGACTATCAGACAGACAAAAGGGTAAAGGCATTCAGGGAAAAGTTCTTGCTAAAATAGCGCCCTCCGTCCCCTCCAAAAACAAAAACAAAAAACCCAAAACAAGGAGTGTTTGTAGAACCCAAGTCATTCAACTTCTCTGAAATCTAGGGCACAGGTCCAGGAATGACAAGAATGAAGCAGGGACTAAATTGTTAAAGGCCTTGTACGCCATGCCACAGGTATATTTCCCTATATTTTAAGAAAGGATTCAACTGCCACACAAGACATTTGAAGGCTACTGCCACTGACAACAGTAAATTAAGAGAAGCTTTTTAGATGAGTACTTAGTATTACGTCTCAGAAAAACACCATGGAGGCAGGAAGAGGGTTAGTTAGGACAGAGACACTAATCAGAAAGCTACTGATTGATGGAGGCCAAGCACAAAATGATGAAAATCTCAAATAAAGCAGCAGTGAGGAGAGAAAGGTGGATAGATTTGAGATATTTAGGAGGTGTACTCAAAAGACACAGTGCCAATATAAAAATAGTTGATGAATGAGAAATGGGAAGTCTAGATGATTATAAAATTTCTGCCTTGACTACTAGGAGTATCAGGGCACTAAAAATTGAAACTGGGAATATAGAGGAACATATGGAAAACAATATTACATGATCGACAATCATGGGGTCTTATTTAACTGTCATTTATTATGGGAAGTTTTATACTGCAAAATACAGAGATATCCATGTATAGTTTAATGAATAAAGTTGAACTTCAGGTCAACAGTAAGGAATATAAGTCATACAAATTGAGAATATAAGAATCTCAAGATTTAACTTAATTCCCAACTTAAGGCAGCTTCATCAAGAATATAACCTGCTCTATGGGTATTCTCAGGCTCCATTATGAAATTGCTTTTCAGATGAATACATTATAATCACATTCAGAATCCTTAGAAAAGATGCTTTGGAAAGAAATCAGTTCATGTAGTCATGGCATTTCATCTACCCAAAGCCAAAAACTTTGGAATCACTTGGACCAAGGATTCTCGAACTATTTACAATAAAACTCTAGGTTTTTTTTTTCCAATCCCATGTAAATTATATTGTAAAATACAGTAAAAATGTTAAATTGCTATAAAAGTTTCTAAACTCTTACATTCACTTTAAAAATATTTTTATAAAAAAAAAATGGTACTGATGAACCCAGTGACAGGACAAGAATAAGGATGCAGATGCAGAGAATGGACTGGAGGACACGGGGTTGGGGGGGCGGGGGGGCGAAGGGGAAGCTGAGACAAAGTGAGAGAGTAGCATAGACATATATATACTACCAACTGTAAAACAGATAGCTAGTGGGAAGTTGCTGAATAACAAAGGGAGATCAACTCGATGATGGGTGATGCCTTAGAGGGCCAGGACAGGGAGGATGGAGGGGGAGTCGCGGGAGGGAGGGGATATGGGGATATGTGTATAAATACAGCTGATTCACTTTGGTGTACTTCATAAGCTGGTACAAGAGTGTAAAGCAATTATATTCCAATAAAGAGCTTAAAAAATATTTTTATACAAAAATACTTAATACGTTTAAGACTTAATATTTTAAGTCTTAAAAGCGCCCTGACAGGGACTTCCCTGGCAATCCAGTGGTTAAGACTCCACGCTCCCAATGCACGGAGCACAGGTTCAATCCCTCATCGGGGAACTACGATCCCTCATGCCGGTGGCGCAGCCAAAAAATAAATTAATTAAAAACAAAAAAGAAAGAAAGAAAGGAAGGAAGGAAGGGAAAGAAAGAATGAAAGAAAGAAAGAAGGAAGGAAGGAAAGAAGGAAGGAAAGAAAGAAGGAAAGAAAAGAGTCTTAAAAAAATAAAAAGTGTCCTGACAATTCATAGCCTAGGCAGGGATCCACTGACTCCTATAGAAAGAAACAAATTTTAAAACACATAACCATTATTTATAGGTAAAGACCATGACTTATTCTTTTTAGACTAAAGTTGTATCATTTTACTGTCAAAAATTGTTAATTTCCCACTGCCTACTAAAATTCCAAATTTCTAAGGCACTAATGTCAAGGAAAATAGCTAAAGACATCTCTTTCACTCATTCATTTGCTTACTCACTTACTCATTCAACAAATACCTACTAGACACCTATTAAGTAGGTTAGAGATCATCTCATCTGATGTTATTTTACAGAGGGGAAAATTTAGGCTCAGGGCAGTTATGTTATTTAATCTGAAATTAACTATAACCTTTGGCAATTGCTTTCCTGTGAATTTAACTATAATTTTTGACAATCACCCACTTCTCCACTATAAGAATCCTTGGCTCCAAACCAACTACACCTACTAATCAACACCTAGAACACACCTTTTCACTTTCCCACTTCTATGCCTTTGTTCCAATCATTTCCCCACCCCGGCCCCAGTCTTTGCCAACTGAAATATTAGCCATCATTTTTTTTTAAATCAAGTAAATTATAACTTCCTCTCTGTTCAGCCTAGCTAGAAGTTGTTCTCTATAAACTCTATGTTCTTTTTTAGTTACGATTAACTAATAGATTCACATGATAAAAATTCAAAAGGCTAGTCTATAAATTCTTACATAGAGCACTTACATGACATTCATTACATACTCACACATTTACTGTTTGCATACTGTTTCCCTTAGATAAATCATAATTTCCTAGAAACTAGATACCTATATCCTGTATTGGCATTTCAGCTCTTTTCTGTCAACTGAGAGAGAATAACGATCCACATTTCTAAAAGAAAGACACAGGGAAAAGAATTGGGCTTGGGATAAACCATTCTAACAATTCTTAAATAATTAACTATGCATATTTATAACAGTAACTGACAGAGAATGAACTTGTAAACAATATTACTGTCAATTACTATCTGTATGTGGATTAGCCACAGTACATTGTACATTACAGTTCCACAGTACTAACTTAATTACCTGTGGTTTTTTTCTTTTAAAAAGAGTTTTACTGAGATATAATTGACATACAATAAACTGCATATAAAGTGTACAACCTGATTTTTTTTCTTATTAGTCATCTATTGTATACATATTAATGTATATATGTCAATCCCAATCTCCCAATTCATCCCACCACCACCCCCCTCCCCGTTTCAATTACGTGTGTTTCTAATTCCATACAAATGATACCTAAGGCCCTCTGAAATACAAACTACCACCTTCTTCAGGGAATCAGAGAACATTAAAGCTAGAATAAACCCTACCCATTCATTATATGAATGAGGAAACAAAGTTTATATCAAAGGTCTCCTAATCAGCTTCTGAGGAGGAGCTCTGCTCTAGCCTGACTGAAGGGCCCTCTCCCCATTCACAACAGAGTACGTGGGAAAACTAGACACCTTCCTGGTGACCGTAGTGCCTGCTGTTCAGCATGGTATCATCATTTTCCTTGAAATAATTCCCACTTTACTTAATCATAGACACAGGATTCCATATTTTAAATAAACCCATGCACATTCTGAATTTTAATACTGTCTATTATCTATTTTGAATTATGCAAACATATGCATGACTATGTTAACGTAATCTAACATAACCTAGTAATTTTTAAAATCAAAAGTGAATTTTCTTTTAGTTTCTACACTTTAATATGTCCTTCTTAGAAGATGAAATAACTATTTCAATAATCCAAGACCAATTAAAATGATGAACAATCAGGCTGAGTGCAATGCTTGTTGGCACAAACCCTTCCTCTACCTGGACCCTTCTGTCTATTCTTCTGAGAATACTAACACATCTGGGTCAACCTTTATTAATTATGTGACCATGAGCAAGTTACTTAACCTCTTTAAATCTCTTTTCTCACTCACTAAGAGCGACTAATACTACCTACTTACAGGTGAGGATTCAAGGTTACATAAGTAGAGCCTCTGATGCATAGTAGCCATGTAATAAAAGAAAACTATTATTAGTAATTAAATAATAAGATTCATTTAACACAACAGATGACAGAAATAAGAAGGCTAATACCTTGAGAAAGTGGGATTTATCATCTCAATTATGAGCCTGTGCTTAAAGAAATTCCCCAAATGAGACAAGTAATTTATGTCAAGACCCACAGGAATAATAGATTCATGAAATGTCGTTAGCATTTTAAGAGCAATATTTTTATTAAAGTAAATAAAACACTTTTAAAGCAAGCAATATTGTAGTCTTGCCAGTTCTGATGACAAATTACCTGCAAAGTACTGTTATTTTATTAAGTTGAACAATATCATTGGAAAATTTTCTACTCAGCCTAAACAACTTAGAACTATGCTAAATCTAGAACCACTTCTAAAATTGCAATGCACTATCAACATTACTGATAATTTATAGTCTTGTAAGTAAAGAAACCTTCAACTTACTGTATGAAGTAAATCATCTTCTGCTGTTTCAAGACAAAAAACAAGAACTGACAAATCAAAGAGCCATCTATAAGCAGAATTGCTGAGGTATATTGTAAAGCATTTATTTGATGTGGAGGAAAGCGAATGCACTTCAATTACCTTTAGTCCTGTAACATTTCATGAAAGAAACCACAGAAACAAGACACACACAAAGTATAGTCAGAGGACTACAAATGGCAAGTATTCTTGCTGAGTTATGGAAAATAAAATGAGGCTTCATTTTCAAAAGATAAAATACAGAGAGAAGAGGTGAGTTACAGAGTCTAAACTCCAAAGAAAAATGTTATCAATTAATTACTATCAAGAATAAAGAAAACATGATGGAGGCAATGAAGATTATTATTTAGAACTAGGGGAAGGGATAAATTGGGAGACTGGGATTGACATATATACACTACTATATATAAAATAGATAACTAATAACGCCCTACTGTGTAGCACAGGGAACTGTACTCAGTACTCTGTAATGGCCTATATGGGAAAAGAATCTAAAAGAGTGGATATGTGTATATGTATGATTGATTCACTTTGCTCTACAGCAGAAACTAACACAACATTGCAAATCAATTATACTGCAATAAAAATTAATTTAAAAAATATTCTAAGACTGTCTGAGAGGTACACCTAACTCTCCAGAATACTTCAGTCATTATCAGTGAATGTTCTTAAAAGAAATTAGAAGAGATTCTCTAACTCTAGAGAAGAAAAAAAGGAAAATTAAATGGGAAAGAGACAAATGAACCCCCACCCCAATATGGACTGTAGGAAGTAGATAAATGAAAACTATTTTCAGCACTTTCTATCTTTTTATCACGTCCTTACTCCTCTACACTGTCAGATCATCCACGTAAAAAAAAAAATCAACTAGAAAGCGTGTTACACGTGCACTGCAGAAGACAGAAGGCAGACCTGCAGCGCTAAAGATGTAGTGGGAGTCTGAGAACAGCAGACCATTTAATTTTGCTGGCTGAATGTATCAGCCTAGCTGACAAGTTTTTGAGGTTCTGTATTTCAAAGAGCCTAGACGTTCTCAAATTAAAATCTCTTGCAAAAGGTCATCTCCTTTTATTCACCATTACTAGAGCAGAGTATGAACATTTCAGAAAGTCAGCAGAAAATCCTATGGCATACTCGGTTATTTTTAATCCCAAATCCACCAAAAACTATGTAGTTATTAATATTTAAATTTTGTACCTGTTTTCTGCTCCAAAATTTAAATATTTTCTGACCTGTAATTCATTTATTGGGATTGTAAAATTGTAATAACAAAGAAAAATCAGTAAATAAGGTATAGAGAAATTATAATAAAATACATTAGGAAAAGGCCATAGTGTTAACAAGAAAAAGAAAAGTTACTCAAAGTACAGCATTTTAAGTCCTCAAGTAATGATAGCATATGAACAGTTCCTCAGTAAATACCATAAGGAAATGGAAATCTTAAGGCTCAAAGTATTATAACATCCTCATCATCTACTGATGAGATGAATCCGAAAGAGCAGCCCAAAACAGTAAGCACAACGTACTGGATCATTCTGTTGTGAACTTGGTCCACCTGGGAACTGTTTTCCCAGAATTTCCTTCCCTGTATAGTACACCAAGTTAGAGATGGCCAAACTCTTAGAAGGTGTTTATGATAAGATAAGGTGAGAAGAAACACAGAGGTGCCTGGGGCAGGTTTCAGCTTGCCCTCACTCTCCTCTTATCCCCTGTGTTTCCAGCTCTTTTTCCTCACCTGATCAACAGTGGCCTAAGACTAAACAATAGATGCCTGACTCTGGGCTTTGGACCCACGGAGGCAATAGTTACACAGAGGCAACAGCCTTCCACAGACTTCTCCACGATCATCCTCTTTGCATTCTCACTTTGACGGCTGTACACACTTGGCTTCTTAAAATTTTCCCAGTAAGTTCTGACTTACACACCTGTACCAGTAATTCAGGAGGCTCTATTAGTGACTATATTTCTGATCCTTCCACTTCCTGATTTTCACATTCCCAGCAACTCCTACAACTGTATACAGTCTGAGTACTATCATAAATCACGTATTCCGTAACACAGTGGTTCAATTTCTCATAATGAATCCTGAGCAATATACTCAAAATTCAGCAATTAATTTGTAATCCAGCAGTACTGACAGAATGGACTGAATTACTGAAAGCCATTTCCATGTTAATACTAAGCTGAATTTTTCCTGAGGTAAACAGGTACACTTCATCCTTTTACTTCTATAAGTGGGAAATGTTCTCTGCTTTCTCTCAAGTGATTCCTAAAAAAAAGTGCTCCATTACTTTCATCTTTAATTATTTTCCTACATATAGCACATAAAAATACATATTAAATAATCCAAATTATAGGCTTTGTTTATTCTAAGTTGTTTTAATAAGTGTTAATGTTTCAGTTTAAGTCTTGTTTTAATCAATTTGTCATTTGGGGACTTGCTAAGAGAAAAGACAAATGGACTAAAAATTAATTAAGAAGCCTTCTGTGAAATAGGCCCATGAATTCTAATTATAAAATTATAAAAATACAAAACTTATCAAGTAGTCATTAGAAATGTCTTCCCCCCAAAAGGAAACAAATATATACTAAGCACTCAAGGCCTGAACACTAGTAAGTCTGATTCAATGATATATATTTTTTAAAGTTATGTTTTCTAAAGATTCCCCGAGCTCTATTTGGAACTTAACGTTAACAGCCTAACATACAGTTTTGTACAGTTTTTATAAATTATCAACTATTTCTTTCATGACTATGACATTAAGATATCCTATAGTTAGCCTACCACATTCAAGGGCATAAAAACAACTCAATTGAGAAAACGCTGCCATAAGTAAGAACCATAAGTAAATACCAGATTCAGGTACTGATCTCTAAAGTGCTCCTTGTGACTAAGAAAAAATAATACATATGAAAACCCAGCTTTATAAGTAGCTAAAATATGCATGGAGTGGAGAGGGAAAGATCAGGAGATATTCATGCTAATAAATGAACCCCCGTTTTACAAAAAAAATTATTCCATCTAGGAAAACTCTGAGAAACAGACTATTTTACAGGACAGTGTTATTCTATAAAAACACATTAAAAACTGTGCTTACTTAAGGCCCACCATTGGACTTCTATCGACAAAAAGGTATAGAGCTTATAACTTAAAATCATTCTCACACCCTATCCATTTGCTGTTTATAATTATGGCTGTTTTTTTAAAATAGATAACTGCAAATTGAATTCAAATATATCATGCCCCAAAATTAGAACAAGATTTTCCTCTAAACTTGATCTTTTGAAAATTGTAATCTAAAGGAATAATAAAATTATTTAACCTGCTAGATTGGTTAAAAACACTAATATGTTTAATGAGCACATTTGAGTCACCACTTGCAATAGCTTCTAAAAGTTTTCTAAAGTCTAATGACAATTTGCACACATACCACATTAATTGAACACCCGTCACGTGTAAAGTGCTGTTGGGGAGGGCGGGGGATGATCTCATTCCACAACAGTAACTACAGCCACAGCTTTTGTTTGCCCATTCCCATAATTCCCAAAATACTCAATACAGCCCTTGCTTGTTATAATTGCCTCTTGCTGGTCCATCACTACAGCTCCATTTTGTTACCATTGAAATTCCACAATCAGGATGGCACAGACTTCCCCGTGGAGATGACCCTGCAGAGGTCGTCTGTTTTAAGCTGCAATCACTTTCCTGAGACTCCTCAGCATCTGTTGACTACCTTACTGACAGCAGCCCACAGACTCCTCCAGCTCACAGAAGCATGCGTGACATTGCCAGAGGACAAGCTGCAACAAGACTCTGATCCCTCAGCTGCAACCCACCAAGTTACTAGTCAACTTGGAATTTCCCTCTGTGAAACACTATCTGACACTTCCTCACACTGACACTCATATGCCACTTCTCTCCCCATGCAGTTCCGAGAGCTCTTGCTGCAATCGTCTCTACTGGCACCACATGGCATTACCCCAGCAAGCCAATGCCCTTTGCAAAGTGGAGAGCTCCCTGGGCTACTTTGGGTGGGAGGCTTCTAAGAACGATACTTAAGAAGACAGCACACCAGAGGTGCACTATGGCTTCACCAGTAACTCCACTACTTTGAGGAATTCTTTAAACTACTGATAAGCTTTCATATATAAGTCCTTGGGATACACATTAAGAGTTCTCACAACTAAAACTAAATTTTAAACGTTTAAAATAAAGATTTTTATAAGATTTGTTTACACAGCCTTTAGGAACATTTATGATGTCTCAAAAGATACTAGTACCTTTCTCTGGGCTTCACAGCTGTTCAAGTACCCAGAGATTTGGGTTTAAATTCAAAGGTAATTCAAAAATAAGAATGGAATACAGCTTGAATTTTTTATTTAAGAAAAATTTCTGCTTCCAATAATGCTGCTCGGGTAACTCAGGCAAACCCTTCCACTGCAAACAAGTAGAAAGCTGGATGAAAATATGACAACTGGGAATGAAGGGGAAAAAACTCTTATTCATAGACTGTACATATAGAAAATCCAAAATAAGCTATAAACTATTAGAAAAAAGTGAGTTTATCAAAGGGGAGAGATACAAAAGATAATATGTAAAAATCAATTGTATTTCTATTTACCAGCAATGAAGTTAGAATATGAATTTAATAACATTTACAATACCATCAAAAAATATCCCAAAAAAATCAAATTCCTAGACATAAACAGAAAGAAAAGTGGAAAACTTCTACATAGAAAGCTATAGAAAACAATGTTTTTAAAAATTAAAGGACACCTAATAAGTGAAGGGATATTCCATGTTCTTGAGGTTTAACATTGTAAAGATGTCAATTCTGTCCAAATTGATCTACAGATCCAATAGAATCCCAAGCAATCCTAACAAGGTTTTTAATGGAAATTTATAGGCTGGTTCAAAAATGTATAAAGAAATACAAATGACCAAAGAAAACAAGACACCTTGAAGAATAACAAAAAGACTTTCTCTCCAGATATCAGGACTTATGATCTTAAATAGATCATACATGAAATGGATGTTTTTGTACAATAAAGTTGTCACTGCAGACCAGTGAGGAAAGTTTGATCTTTGCAATAAATGGCACTAAGACATCTGGATATGCATAAGGGAAAACAAAATTAAACTTGACCTCTAACTCATACCATACACAAATATTAATTTCAGATAGATTACAGATCTCAATGTAAAAGTCAAAACAATAAAGCTCCTAAAAGATAATGTAGGAGAATATTTCCTTGTGAATACAACAAGCACCAACCAATAAGGAAAGGACATAAACTAGACACAGAGTAAAACAGATGTTACACACACACACACACACACACACACATTCTTTTTAAATGGTCAATGCATGGTGATAATAAAAAGCAGACCAACTTTTAGTCAGTAGTTACATTGATTTTAAATTCTCTATAGAAAATGCACTGTGAATTGTTTGAACCTGGGGCAGAACACACCCATTTCTCCCAGCCCTTGATATACTACTAACTTTGTGGGGGGCGGTTTGCAGTATTTATGTGTTCACCTGGGTCAAGCTACATTAAGTGTTGGCTTTGTGACAATTCACTGATGTCTTGTATACCTTAAGTGTTTATCGTGCTTCACTATAAAATAGTTTAAAAAGTCAACGGGTTGCAAATGGCAAAATTTCATTCTTTTTTATGGCTAAGTAGTATTCCTGAATGTGTGTGTGTGTGTGTGTGTGTGTGTGTGTGTGTGTGTGTGAGAGACACCTTTATCCACTCATCTCTTACTGGATACTTAGGTTGCTTCCACCTTGGCTATTGTAAACAATGCTGTTATGAATACCGAGGTACATGAATCTTTTTGAATTAGTGTTTTCATTTTCTTTGGATATATACCTAGGAGTGGAATTGTTGGATCATATGGTAGTTCTATTTTTAGTTTTTTTGTTATTTTGTTTTAGTTTTTTTGTTATTTGCAGTCTTTTTGATGATAGCCACTCTGACATGTGTGAGGTGATAGCTCATTGTGGTTTCTATTTGCATTTATGATGATTAGCAATAATGAGCATCTTTTCATATGCTTGTTGACCATTTCTATGTCTTCTTTGGAAAAATGTCTATTCAGGTCTTCTGCCCATTTTTTAATCAGAGTGCTTGGGTTTTCTTTGATATTGAGTTATATGAGCTGTTTATATATTGTGGATATTAATCTCTTATCAGTAATATCATTTACAAATATTTTCTCCCATTCAGTAGGTTGTCTTTTTGTTTTGTGGATGGAAATCTTACCATTTGCAACAATATGGATGGACCTGGAGAGTATTATACTTATTGAAATAAGTCACAGCAAGACAAATATTGTATGTTATCACTTATATGTGGAATCTAAAAAAAAATAAAACAAACTAGTGAATATAACAAAAAAGAAACAGCCTCACAGATATAGAGAACAAACTAGCAATTACCAATAGGGAGAAGGAAGGGAAGGGGAAAGACAGGGGTAGGGAATTAAGAGGTACAAACTACTACGTATAAAATAAGCAACAAGGATATATTGTACAGCACAGGGAATATAGCCAATATTTTATAATAACTATAAATGGATATAATCTATGAAACTTCTGAATCACTATGTTGTATACCTGAAACTAATATAATACTATAAATCAATTATACCTCAATTTGTTTAAATTAAAAAATTTTTAAAGAAAAAAGTCAGTGAATATGTACACCTCTTAACTGACTAAATAAATTTTTAAAAAAGAGACAAAAGTTGAATATTCTTAATATGTTAGTGTGGTATTGCAACAAGAATAAGAAATACATACTTGGTCTTTGTTCCACAGTTTCTAGCACAGTGCTCACAAAACTCTTGGAGTTTCCTAAGGGATGAGAGCAACAAAGGTGTCTCTTGTTATGGTAATGAGGTGACTTTTACAAAGCCCCTAGGTAACTAAGGATGGGGGTGGCTTGCCAGTGGAGCTAACCTGCTCTGGGGAGGGGAGAGGGGCTGGAAAATGAGTTCAATCATCAATGGCCAATGATCTAATCAATCATGACTATGTAATGAAGCCTCCATAAAAATCCAAAGGGACAGGGTTCGGAGAGCTTCTGGGTTGGTGAACATGTGAAGATTTGGGCAGAGTGGCAGTCTCAGAGAGGGCATGGAAGCTCCACATCCCCCCTTCCCCCATACCTTGCCCTATGCATCTCTTCCATTTGGCGGGTTCCTAAATTATATCCTTTTATAATAAACCACTAATCTAGGAAGTAAAATGTTTCTTTGAGTTCTGTGAGCCACTCTAGGAAATTAATCGAACACAAGGAGGGGATCATCAGGACCTCCGATCTGTAGCCAGCCAGTCAGAAGCCCAGGTGACCACCTGGACTTGTGACTGACATCTGAAAGTGGGGTCGGTCCCATAGGACTGAGCCCTTAACTTGTGGGATCTGATGCTATCTCCAGATAGATAGTGTCAAAATCAATTTGAACTGTAGGACACTCAGCTGATGATGGAGAATTGCTTGGTGGTATGGAAAACACACATACAAACACACACACACACACACACACACACACACACACACACACACACAGACGCATGCAGAGGAATTAGATGCAGAATCCTAGCTGATGATCAGAAGTGGAATTGGTCCCAGAATTGTAGTAGCATCTTACAAATTAGCATAACATAAACACTCGAACAGAAAACAGAAAAAGAACAGATATAAACCTACCTTTCACAAAAGAAATACAATTATCGAATAAATCTATGAAAGCCTGTTCAATCTCACTAGTAATCAAGTAAAAAAGAGAGAGGGAGAGAAATCACTTTTAACCTATAAGGCTGGTAATGATTAAAGTAACTGACAAATATCTAGTGCTCTTTCTTAGGTATGGGAAAATGTGAACTCACATTCACAGTAGGTAGGAATATAAAGGTTTCTGGAAAGTAATCTGGCAATAGGTATCAACATTTTAAATGTATGAGTACCATTTTATTCAAAAATCCATCCCACTTCTAGAGATTTATGCTAGGGAGACCATCAGACAAATGGACAAAGATGGATACTGCAACGGTTGTATACTGCAGTGCTATTCATAATAATCGACAACAAAAAAACCTAACATTAGTCAATGTAGAATTGATAAAGTAAATGATATCACATCATATAAATGGAAAAATCACACCACTACCAAAATTATTTAACTATATTTAGTAATACAGAAAAATGGCCATAATATTCTAAGTAAAAAAAAAAACATACTATAGAACCATGGTATATTCTGTCAATGAAAAAAACCTTTTTCACAAAACTAAATGAGCAAACTGTATTCCATATCTCTGCTTGTTGCTTAAGAAATTCACTGGTAGCTAGCTGCCTATTTAAAAAGAGAATTTTGGAACTTGCTATTGGCCTGTGTATGAGACCATTTTATGTCCAATATTAAATGGTTCCTATAAGACACCAGAATTACCTTATTATTCTAATAAAAGACACAACATTTCACTTTTTTCATTTTAAATATAGTTGGGGTTCTTCTCCCCAGACTAATGTTGGCATACCAGACATCTGAAGACTGTTTTGCCCCAGATTTCCTCTGTAACAACTGATATGGACAGAACTTTTTATGACCATGTGAAATGAAACTGCACTCTTTTACCAATTAGCTGCTTATATAAACCTTCTGTTTCTCAAATATAAAATCCATCAATTTCCAAACACACACTGAACTGGGTACACTCTTTCATGTGTGAAATATCGACAGGTGTTCAAGATCAACATGCTTAAGGAATTCTGCTTTTAGGATTATATAATTCTATGCATAAAACACTGAGTTTAAATAAGCAAATGGGGGACTTCCCTGGTGGCACAGTGGTTAAGAATCCGCCTGCCAATGCAGGGGACACGGGTTCAAGCCCTGGTCCGGGAAGATCCCACATGCTATGGAGCAACTAAGCCCAAGTGCCACCACTACTGAAGCCCACGTGCCTAGAGCCCATGCTCTGCAACAAGAGAAGCCACCACAATGAGAAGCCTGCGCACCACAACACAAAGAGTAGCCCCCACTTGCCGCAACCAGAGAAAGCCCGTGTGCAGCAACGAAGACCCATCGCAGCCAAAATAAATACATTTATTTAAAAAATAAATAAATAAGCAAATGGATACTCAAATATTTAAATAGAAAAATGTATTGCTTTTCACTGGAAAGTGAGATTCGAAATAATTTTGCTTTCACCCTCACCTTCCCTCAAGTGATGGAGTTTCTTACAATGAGCCTGTATCATTCTGGGGAAAAAGCTATTCTTATTTTTAGAAAAAATGATCTTCCCCCATATCCCACTTCCCATACCATGTGGCATCTCCACCTTCTGCCCACACTGTGTCAGAAGGCACCACCATGCTCTCCCAACACCAGGTTCAAAGCCTCAGCTTATTCTGAGGCAGTTACCTTTGTCTGAACGCTTACTCAGGTGGCTGCCAAGGCTTCCCCAGCCCAGCCACATTGCTCCTTGGCAGTAGTTTCCTTTCATTTCCCAAGGCTACTCCTCCCCTAATTTCCCTCACCACTTCCAAGTATCTTGTAGCTTTAATTCACTCTATAAAAGTCTGTCAGCTCACTCTTCCTAAAGTAAGCCCCCAGAATGTCTCTTCCTTAACTGAAATGGTGCCCCAGCCCCTACATACTCCCACTCTAGTATTCAAGGTCTCTACTGTAATCCTGCCCTTTTGTTCTCATCACTAGTTTTCTTAAACCCTACTCTTCAACCAAAGGGCAACTGACTTTTCTCTGACCAAGCAAGTGTAGACCAGTGATTCTCAAACTTTGGCACATTACAACCACCTGGAGGGCTTGTTAAAACCTAGATTTCTGGGATCAACTCCCAGAGTTTCTGGTTCTGTAGGTCTTGAGAGGGGCCAAATAATTTGCATTTCTAACAGGTTTCCAGGTCATCCTGATGCTGCTGGTCTGGAGACCACACTCTGAGAATCTCTTGGTATAGATGATATTGATACTTTCCTGCTCCATGACTCTATCAAACAATTCCCTTCCCCTGGCATACACAACCACCACAACTGACAGCCTTTCATTGATTGGGACTTAATACAGCAACTCCTCTACATGAAGTCATACATGAGTGTCTTACCCTCTCTGCAACTCAAATAGGATGATAGGCTGTGATATAGGAGCCCCACAGCCCTTTAGGTGTAATTCTAGTGACAATATATTTCATTTTGTATCATTATATGTGTCTCCATATCGATTAGACTAAGATTATGGGAGACTTATTGGTCTTCGGATATGGAGATGCCTAGGACAGAGCTTTGCAGGCACCAAGAATTCAGTTTGAAATTTGCTGAATTTAACTAGTAGCATTTCAAATGGGTCTTGTCCTTTATTCTGCTACATACTTCACACTGTAAGCCCTCAAGCAGTAGCTAGTGATAGCAATGACACACAAAGAACACAAGTTCCCACGGCAAAAGGCAACAGGAACACAGCACTCAACAGTCAAGTTACAAAGGCAGGAACCAAAAGAAAGAGCAAGGGGGAAGGAGGAAGAAGAAGGAAGAGGAAGGGGAAGAAGGAAGAGGAAGGAGGAAGAAAATCCTGGCATTTGCAACAACTTGGATGAACCTGGACGGCATTATGCTAAGTGAAATAAACAGAGAAAGACAAACACCGTATGCTATCACTTATATGTGAAATCTTAAAAAGGAAGAAGGAGGAAGAAGAAGGCTAAAGCCTGGGAGGAAATTTAGTAGCTGTACTTTCTAGGCTTCTTTCCCTTGCAGGTGAGCACCCTGTGGAAAAGGACTGTGTAATAAGTCTGTGCTACAGTAGCACCCAGCACAGAAAAGTGTTCAACAAACATAGTCTCGACAGTACCAGATTGTGTCTCTCTCTCCCCCACTGGTATTTTAAGAACAAGGGACTAGATCTGTAATATTTGTATTTCCAGCACCTATACAGTGCTTAGGATGTAATACACCCTCAATATTTGGTTTTTTAATTGCTGTGAGAGTGGAAAGAATGGTGTGGCTATGAATAACACTTTGAGGACAGAAGCAGCAGAACCTACTAACTAGAATGTGGAATTAAAGGGAGAACTCTAGTACCATGAACAGAAAAAGGAAAGTCTGGAAGAGGGGCTGAGTTTGGGGAAAGAAGTTTAAAAGAAAGGTACATGGTACTTACTACTCACAAAACTATATACTAGATACTTTAAGAACCTGCAAAGGTGCAAATTGCTCACCAAAGTTACAGTCCAGTAGAGGGTATGTATACTACAGTGGGAAAAAAAAAAAGGGAGAGAAAGAGAGAAATGCTGTAAAAGGGACATTGATTAAGTGTTGTGGATGTGTAGAGAGAGAAAAGCATATTTCCAGGAGTTCAGGGTTAGGATTAAAACAATAAAGCATTACAGCAGGACATAAAGAGAAAGTGATCAAAGGCTGAATGTTAAAGAAAACAAAGATACTGAAGAGGGAGAGGACCAGAAATGGGAGTAGGAAGACTGGGAGTGTGTGACAGAAAAGAAGGGAAAAGAGTTTGAAGGAGATCCAGACTATCAAATGCCATAAAGCAGTAAATATGTGCCCAAAAGCCCTAATTGTTGTTACCATCCAAAACCCAGCTCGGGTTCTATCTACTCTCAAACTGCTCAGATTCCTTCAGGCTCCAATTAATGTTGCCTCTCCATAAATTCCCATTGTGCTATTAGGATACCTGTGCACAGACAAGAACCATGTATTATTATTTTTTAATTGAAGTATAGTTGATTTACAATGTGTTAGTTTCTGGTGTACAACAGTGATTCAGTTATACATATATATAATAGTTTGCATTTGCTAATCCCAAACTCCCAATCCATCAACCTCCCACCCTCCTCCCCCTTGGCAACCACAAGTCTGTTCTCTATGTCTATGAGTCTGTTTCTGTTTCATAGATAGGTTCATTTGTGTCATATTTTAGATTCCACATGTGATATCATATAGTATTTGTCTTTCTGTCTTACTTCACTTAGTATGATAATCTCTAGTCACATCCATGTTGCTGCAAATGGCACTATTTCTTTCTTTTTTATGGCTAAGTAATAGTCCATTGTATATATACACCACATCTTCTTTACCCATTCATCTGTTGGTGGACATTTAGTTTGTTTCTGTGTCTTGGCTATTGTGAATAGTGCTGCTATAAACATAGGGGTGCATGTATCTTTTTGAGTTATAGTCTTATCCAGATATATGCCCAGAAATGGGATTGCTGAATCATATGGTAATTCTATTTTTAGTTTTCTAAGGAACCTCCATACTGGTCTCCATAGTGGCTGCACCAATTTACATTCCCACCAACAGCATAGGAGGGTTCCCTTTTCTCCACACCCTCTCCAACAAGAACCATGTATTATTAAACTCAGTACCTTTATAGATATATTTCCTGGACATATAGAATATAATACACTCAACTGAGTATAACTATACTAAAATCTTTTCTGGACTTTATTTATAGATAATGATGGCTTATTTTCTTATGGCACATCAAAGAAAATCACACCTCAGCAAGACTGGGTTGTATCATCTATTTATAAATGTTCAGAACTTCTCTTTTATTCGATTTGTTGGGCACCAACTATGGATCAGACATTCTGTATAAAATCTCCTTGGAGGAAGAGCTCATAGAAGAGGAGAACGCGCAGGTGAATTAATTACATGTGAGGAATGCAAAAAGGTATATGTGAGGTGTTTTACATGCCCAGAAGAGGTAGAAACTACCTATGTCTGGGGAAAGGGGGAAAACTACTTGGAAAGAGGCTTCATGGCAATCTTATTTGAACAGAGTGATTTTCTCCAAGCACTCTGAGTAACTCAATTATCTCTGTTATATTCTGTTAAAAAAAAAAAAAAAAGCATGTTATTCATGCAAAATGGACTTTCTGAAAAGTATGAAATGTACTACAGAAGTCCATTTGCTTTGTGCACTCAAGCCCTATTGGCCTCCAGCATGTCACTTAACAGATCAACTCCGCATTACCTCTGTAAAAGAGACCAGCTGATGCCAACAGTACAAAATGTTTCTGGCTAATAGGTAACTGTTTAGTTCAACTTCACATTTCTGCTCCCTTAAATTGAGCTGCATGCCTGGCATTCAGAAGTCACTCCCATTTCTCTCCCCAAACTACTGATATTTGTCAACTCCTCTTGTAATAGCCATGATATGGTTTTCAACTAAATAGTATGTAAGCCAATTAAAAGAAAGTTATAGTTCTGTGAAAATTAGATTGGATGCTATGACAAGATTCAATAAAAATGATGTCACTTTTAAAATGTGGCTGTCAAATTAGATCTGAGTTAGATAATATTAAAAGCAGGAAAAATCTGTTAAAATATATAATTCGGCACTAAATGGTTTCATAAATTGTCTAAATTATTGCTCCACTTTCAAGAAATCAAAACTGGACCTACTGCACAGATAGGATGGATTTGTACAAGAGAGACGACAATGAACTTCAGTCAGCTGACCCATACTCAAAAAAAAGCCTTGGCCCTACCTCAAAACTCTGGCAAGGAAACGTGCTTTATGGCAAAATATTTCTGTTGTATGCGCATTCTTATTACTCAGAACTTTAATAATTTTTAAAATTAACTTTCCCCAAAAAAATAAAATTTAAAAAATAAAAAAAAATTTAAAAATATTAACTTTCCAATTACTGACTTCAATTCACCAAATAAGGGGGTTCCCACCAGAAACACCTTGCCAACACTTATTAAAGTCTCTGCACAAAGGCCATCTCTTTCAGGAAACCCCAAGAGTATTAACTGCCTCTTCAAAACAGTCTCAACTGGTGCTAGACAGCTATTGGTTTGAACCTCAAACCACTTTTAAAAACCAAATTGGTTATAGATAATGAAAATTCTATTAACATTTTTTCTTTTGGTCTTGATGCTCAAAAAGTAAAATGAAATGACCTTGGTAAATCACTGCAGAGACAGATAACATATGAGAGAAATGGTAGTTGTCCAAAAGGATCTGTGAAAATGCAAGGTAAACAATTTAAGGAAAGATAGTATTTCTACCTTGGTGGAGGAGAAAAAAGAAGTCACCGTATTTGAAAACAAACTAAAGAAGAAAATATAAATATGAACCACTATTAACAAAAATTCAGGTATCACAAATGCTAGACTGGTTCTGAAAAGGAGAATGATATTTGCAACTTGATTTTAACCCTAATGAAACATCAACTATGTAATCATCCAAGGCCACGTTTTATTATACATAAAGGAATCATTCATGAAACCAGGAAGTACATATCACAGTCTTCATTCTTAAAGTAGTGTTAAATTAATGAAACAAGGAGGCCATTAGACTGAGATGGCTTTAATGCCTTGGTGGCCTCTGTAGGCAAACCAAAACCTAAGCCTGTAAATGCCTCAAGTTTATGAAATCGAAACCTAGGGACAACCAATCACAAACAGCCAACTAGGCTTTAAGCTATAGGCAATCAAATAATTTCCTTTCTTTGCCACCGCACCTTCTATATATAAAATCTTTCCTTGGCTCCCATCAGCCAAGCACTCCTAATCACTTCCTGTTTGGCACTGCCCAGTTCAACTCGATGTTTTCTCTCAAAAATTTTAATATGCCTCAGTTTATGTTTTAATAGCATGTTACAAAAAAGCTGAATTAATACATGAAAACTCTGTGCCTGGAGATTAGGGTAATATTGGTGTTCAATAAACTTACTGGTTTCATTGAGTTAAACATTTTAAGATCCTAGTTAATACATCAAGACAACAGGCAAGATGAGGTGATTCAGATGCATGATTACCAAATGAACTATACAAATGACAGTAGCTATAAATGTTCAGAGAAAAGAGTACTTGTTTTAGAGTGGGGAGGTTGTGTTTCACACAGAAAGAGGATTTGAACAAGGTCTGGGAAAATGGGTGGGGTTATGGTTGAGTGAGCAAACGTGGGGGGGGCCATATTCCAGCAAAATTGGGCTAAAAACACTTGAGGATTATTATAAATAATGATGACAGTAATACTGTATAGTTTGCAAAGTGTTTTTGTGTTTACCACTTCACTGACTGGGTATCGCAACAAATCAGTGAATTAATTCACATCCCAGAGAATCATACACTTGAAATGAGATAGAAAAAGAAGATATCTGGTCAAAACTCCACATTCTAAAAGAGAAGAAGCCTGGGTACAGTTAGATTCCACAGGTTTTTTAATGCAAAGCTAAGAAACTTGGATTTCAACCTGTAAACATTGGGAACTTACAACAAGCTTTTTTACACATTCTTTTTTTAAAAAAAGGGACTTAATGAAAAAACTACTTGAATTAGAATATTGGTGAACACAATTCAAGGAAAATGGAACATTCATCATCCATTTATTCATTTATTCCACAAATGTTTACTGAATTAGTACTCTATGCCAGTCACTATAACAGATGTTAGCAATACAGTAGTGAACGAAACAGACCCAGGCCCTGCTCTCATGGAGCATGAAATCATAAAGAGAAGCAAAACAATTCCAGTAGAACAAAATTTCAATTAAAATCTGGTGGCATACCAGGTTTTCAAATGTGATTAAAAAATATCGACAGTTAAAACAAACAGCACTTTTGTGCTAAGCACTGATCCAGCAGCTTTATTTATATTAATTTGTTTCATCCGCACAAGAACCCTTTATGTTCCTTTACTACCAGAAACTTCATTTTACCAAAAAGGAGACTAACAGAGATTAGTCCCATTGCCAGTAAATGGCAGAACTGCATCAAGTCCAAGCAGGCAAGCTTCAGAATCCCCATACTTAGCCATTATGCTATATCCTTAACAGATAAGCCACAGGGCTTAAAATCATGCTTTTGGAGTACGTCCATACATTGGTGCAATGCTAAGTATTTTTACATATATTATCACATTTAACCCTAAAACTTTTAGAAGAAAACAGTTCCAGAGTCATTAATACCTTGTCCGTGTTCACACAGCTAGGAAGTATCAGGGCCAGAATCAAACCAAGGTTTTTTTCAATCCCCAAAGGCATATTTTTACCTATGACATTATTTTACAAGACAATAGTTGTCTGTAAGCCTCACTGAATGCATCCTAAGTAGAAAAATGGAGTGAGAAAACCAAAAATGTGATGTACAGGTCTATCCATAAAATTTATAAAAAGAAATGAATTTAGCAAGCTTAAGATTAAATGGAGTGTTCCATGTGCAGAGTGAAGAAGATGCATGTGTTAACACTACTCTGCAGTAAGTTCACGGATGTCCCACCACCAATCCTTTCTGGGATCTTATTTTTTACGAAGAACTTATTTCACTATCCAAGTCAACTAACTACAGAAAGTTAAATACAGAGCAAACTCTGAGATGTTAATCACTTATTCCATTAAAGTCTGTATATTTGCTAGTTCATCCATTAGAAAGTATCCCCCCTCAAATCTCCAGAGCCTAACTATAATCGCTAATTTTTCCTTCTTTTAGAGATTATATGAAAAACCTGACTATTAACAGCAGAGTCATCCTTAAAGTGCAACAAACTGGGCCATTTACCCTAGCCCCAAACTTGGGAAGCCCTTTGCAGCTGTGATAGGAACCAGAAAGGTGGTCTTGCAAAGAATCGGCACCAGGGCAAAAAAATTAAATTGGCAAATACAGTCAGCATCAGCACAAAATCTCCTCCTCTCAAAGCCTTTTTTCATTATGACTAAAACAGTGTAGCATTTGTCTTCCAACTTGCAATGTCTTCTATACCAACCACTGAATTTTAAAGCTTATTTAACCACTTTCACAGCATAAAATATAAAAGGGGAAAAGTAAAACAGTAAGAAACAGAGATGCGATATAGGAGTGGGCTTTAACATATCATTTAATAAAAGATGATTCATTCATTCAACAAATATTTATTCAGCGCCTTCTGAGGCTGGAAATACAATTGTTCCCATTCTTCTACACCCCAATTTTTCCCGTTTTTACCCCAGCCAGAAGCTGCGCAGATCACCCTTCAGGGCCCCCATCTATAAAATGGAGCTAATAACTATTCTCACAGAAATGTAATGGATTAAATGTGGCACACCAACCTTTAAAGTGTCCTGTGCTCAAATAAAATAACAGTTTTAAGACTGAAAGGTTTTCGGAAGAGCATGGTTTGAAGAAAAAAAAAAGCCTGGAAAAGTGAAGATATATATAGTAAGCTAACGTTTATCCCTAGACAGGAAGCTGCCTTAAACATCTCTGTATCCCTCAAGGTATTTGGCATACTGCCCTTCATTTAACAAGGGTTCAGTAAATACATGTGATTATTTTTTTTTCCCTCTCTCTCAGGTATGTTTTAATGCAGTTATTTTAATAATCTGGCAAAGGAGAAAGAATGCACAAAAGGAACTAAAATTTACTGCTGCCTATTACATACCAAGTACTGTACTGGGCACCTCATCTATGTTATTTCATTTAATTTTCAAAGCCACCTTGTGAGGTATTAATAACCACAAAACCAGGAGTGGATTTTCATTTTCCAAGAATCAGATCATAATAAATTCAAACTAAAAAAAAAATGAGCAATGGACCTTATATTTGGCAGCATTTGCTCATTTCATGTTAAAAGGAAAGAATCGCGTGAACCCTACAAGAGTATTTTTTTAAAAAAACTTCATTAACATGAAAAGAAAATGTACACAGAAAAATACAAATGCCCAAAATAATAAATTTTGTAAATATTTAATCTTACAAGTAATTTTTTAAAATTCAACAAAAAAAAACAATACTGAGAACCAGAATGGCCAAAATAATAAACATTTTTAACCGGCAACTCTTCCTTTAGGTGAATCAGCAGCATTCCCTTTACACCCTTGTACAGCACACTCCCATCATTGTCACCCCCAGTGATCCTCAAGGGGGGATGTAAGACTAGGGACTTCTCTGGTGGTCGAGTGGGTAAGACTCCGAGTTCCCAATGCAGGGGGCCTGGGTTCGATCCCTGGCTGGGGAACTAGATGCCGCATACATGCTGCAACTAAAAGAGCCTGTAATGGCGCACTAAAAGCTCACATGCCACAACTAAGAGTCCCCATGCTGCAACTAAAAAAAGGATCCCTTGTGCCACAACTAAGACCTGACGCAGCCAAAATAAATAAATATTTTATCAAAAAAAAAAAAAAAGACTAGTGTCCTAAGAAAAGGATCAAAGATGTACACAAGGATTCACTTTAAAAGACATTCGGGGGACTTCCTAGGTGGTGCAGTGGTTAAGAATCCGCCTGCCAATGCAAGGGACACGGGTTCAATCCCTGCTCCAGGACGATCCCACATGCAGGGGGCAACTAAGCCCGTGAGCCACAACTATTGAGCCCGTGTGCCGCAACTACTGAAGCCCACGTGCCTAGGGCCCGTGCTCCACAACAAGAGAAGCCACGGCAATGAGGAGCCCACGCACCACAATGAAAAGTAGCCCCCGCTGGCTGCAGCTAGAGAAAGCCTATGTGTAGCAACGAAGACCCAACACAGCCAATAAATAAATAAATAAATTTAAAAATAAAATAAAAGACATTCAGGAATTCTCTGGTGGTCCAGTGGTTAGGACTCTGCGCTTTCACTGCTGAGGGAGCAGGTTCAATCCCTGGTCGAGGAACTAAGATCCCACAAGCCACGCAGTGCAGTCAAAAAATAAAATGAAAATAAAAAATAAAAGACATTCTTCGCCATGATGTCTACAATAGAGAAAAAAGAGAAACCACATGAAGTATAGAGCACTGTAGTTCTACTTTAAAATGGCTGACCAGACACACGTGCTTTACCTTTCCTCCCACACTAAGACCCCCTGAAACAGGCAAAAGAAATATAAACTCAGAGCAGCCCTGAGAATATAGGAGGTGCTCCCAGCAGATAGCTCAGTGAGGAATTCCAAGGAACTATGAAGCAGGTTAAGATTGGGACTAAGAATAAAAATGGCTTAATAGTATACCACATAACTGAAGAGCTGTGAAACACCTCTACCTGTGCCCATTCCCTACCTTCTTTCAGTAGGACTGATGCCAGCATTTATCCAGTCTTGGCTCTCCAAAATGATAGTTCAGACAAGGAATACTCCTCAATAACGCTGAGGCCAGAGAAGTAGGGAAAGATGTCAATTAACTGTAGCTTCCATAAAGAATAGGGAGTCCCACCAGCCAGAGAGCTAGCAACCCACACACACACACTCTACAGTGGACGCTGCATTCCACACAAAGGAGACAGCACAAGCAAAAATACCACGTTTGAAACAGAATTTTATGGAGAACTCTACATGCTGGAGGGCGCAATGTTTGAGGCAAACAAGAAAAGGACGTGCAGCTGGAGAGGTAGGCAGGCAGAGAACATACCAAGGAGAGCCTGATGAGCCAGATAAAAGAAATCAGACTTTCTCCTTCTGTCAGCAACAGAGCACTACTGCAGGCTTTCAAGCAGATCAGTTTTATGACCAAAATCACATTTTATAACAAACGAGCAACTGTAGATAAAATATCTGAGTTGGATAAGACCCAACTATCCACCTTAGGAGCCTGGGTGGACGGTGGAACCATTAACAGAGTTTTTTTTTTTAATTTTTTTTTAATTAAGGAGAAGGGCAAGTTTGAGGAAAGTATGCTGTACTTCACATTAGACATGCTGAGTATAAGGTTCCTGTAGAATAGTCAGGTATAGGTTTCCAGAAGGTTATTAAGAATGAGTCTGGGGCTTCCCAGGTGGCACAGTGGTTAAGAATCCGCCTGCCAATGCAGGGGACACGGGTTCGATCCCTGGGCCAGGAAGATCCCATATGCCACAGAGCAAACTAAGCCCGTGTGCCACAACTACTGAGCCTGCACTCCAGAGCCCACAAGCCACAACTATTGAGCCCATGTGCCACAACTACTGAAGCCTGCACGCCTAGAGCCTGTGCTCTGCAACAGGAGAAGACCCCGCAATGAGAAGCCCGTGCACTGCAACAAAAAGTAGCCCCCACTCACCACAAGAGAAAGCCCACTCAGCAACGAAGACCCAATGCAGCAAATAAATAAATAAAATTAATTTAAAAAAATTAAAAAAAAAAGAATGAATCTGAAAGCTTGTAGTGAAAAATCGGGAAAGAATTTAGAAATACATCTGCATGTAAGTAGAACTGAAACCCTGGGTGTAACTGAGACAATGACCTAGGATAACAAGAAGTCAAACCTTGGCCAAGAAGTCAAACCTAGGTAACAGCAGTGCGTAAGGAGTAAGTGGATCAAGATAAGCCCACAGAGGACGCAGAGGGGATAAAAAAGTAAGAGGACATGGAGAACAAGGATGCAAAAGAATCACACTGCTTCAAGGAGATAATGACTAACAGTGTCAGGTGCAACAGAAATGTCAAGTAAAATTAGGACTGAATGAAACCACTACACTCAACAAACAAGTGGTCATGGGAGATCTCAGGGAAAACAGTTTAAGTAATGTGACAGTTGGAAATCAGAGATCGAGCTGAAGTGTGACAAGTGGATGAGAAATGGATAGACTATGTATAGACAACCCAGATGTTTAGATGAGAAGGAGAAGAGAGGTTAGGTAGCTAACAGAGGAGTAGACAACTGGTTCAGGGAAGGTTTTCTAGGACGAGAACCTTAGGAATAAGATAATGGGCACAGAAAATTAAAAAGTCAAAAGGGAGACTAAGGATAGAGCAAAGTTACTGAACCTCAGCACCACTGACATTTTGGGCCAGGTCATTCTTTGCTATCGCAGGCTGTGCTGTGCATTGTAAAGTGTTTAGCAGCATCCCTGGCCTCTACCCACTAGGTGCCAGTAGCACACATAACACCACCCTATGCCAAATGTCCCCTGGGGGGCAAAATCGCCCCCAGCTGAGAACCACTGGGATACAGGATGGGGAGAAAGAGGGGGAATCACTGATGAAAAAAGACTTGCCAAAGCAGCAGCGCTGAAGCTGAAGACACCCAGCAAGGAACTGGCCTCAAACAGCAGCAGAAGCACCTCAACCTCGGAGACAGGGAAAAGGGCAGCTCTGGGGAGACAGGGACTGATAAATTTGCAGATGGTGCCAGAAGCTGGAGAAAATCAGCCAGAAGGCCCTTCATGATCTCAACAGAGTAGAGACGAGGTTGTGTGCTGAGTATGCACGGTGATGATTTCATGGCAGGCTTGAGAACAGTGGCTAGGGTTTGTAACAATTAACAGGGACTGGTCCTGGCAGGTCACCCCAGAGAAGACCAACAGAGGTTGGAAACCACATACTCCCTTCTGCTCTGAGAATGTTAAAATGCATCTCCCCACAGAAATCACCTACATACTGATTACAGTCCCAAAGAGCTCACGAGTCTATACGAATTTCAACTGCATCATGGGAAGACTAGACTCCTGAGGGGTACCTGGGAAACTAACCCATTTTTAAAAAATAACATAGTTCCTATCAGATAATATGAACTGTGTTCAACATAAGTGATATCTAAATGAACTTTCAGTAAATAATCTGTTCAAGTTAGAGGATGCCTGTGGTTACAACTACTTCCTGGTTCTTAACTGGATGAACTACTTCCTGACCTACAGCCAGGAATAGCAGAATAGAAAGGAGTGGCTGCAAAGACAAGAGCTTATTAAATGAGATTCTTCACAGGACAAAGACCTGCTCACTCCTGCCATCTAAACCAAGGGCTGCAAACTCAAACCTATGAGATAAGGAAACTGGAGATACCTCAAGTCTGTGAATGAGAAAAAAGCTGGAAGTGAACCACCAACTTAAAGCTTTGAAATACAAAGGGCTGCCCCTGGGTAAACAAGAGAAAAAAAAAAGCTACAAACAGCAAACAGCAGCCCAGGGCTGTGTGTAGGAGTGAGCAAAGTAAAATGGAAAACCCAAGTCTTTGCTCTACCACAGATATGAAATCCAAATTCACATCATTCTCCAGATGTCAGAAACCCATCACCTTAGAATAGATCAAAAACTCTACAGGAGCAGTGAACTCAAAGGGTCCCATCAGAGACAAATGCAAAACTATCCAAAGGAGCATCCCACAAGCCAGGCACAGGCAAACAATTCCCAAATTGTCAAATGTTGCAAACCACACAAAGAAATAAGAAAAACTTGAAGGAAAGACAAACGGGAGATTTCGTTCCACAAGAACTACAGCTAAGAAAATAATCCAAAGGAGACTAACATAACATAACATAAATATTCAAAGAAAAGACAAGAAAATGTCCTTATGAAAATTAAAAAGCAGATTTGAAAGAAAACAGAAATTTTTACATTTAAAAATATAGTCAAATGTTCTCAGTGAAAATTCTCAATAAACAGATTAACCAACAGACTAGACACAGCTAAACAGAAATTAGTGAACTGTAAGGTAGATGTCAGAAAATCACCCAGAAGTAAAAACAGAAAAGAAACTTTACCAACACAATGAAAAACTCCAACATATATTTCCATAAGAGTTCCAGAAATGGAAAATGGAGAAGCATTATTTTAAAAGAAAATAGTTAAACTTTTTTTCCACTATTCAAGGCGTCATGAGTTTTCAGGCTGATGGTGTACACCAATGAAAAGCAAGATAAGTAAAAACAAATCCACATCCAGAGATATCACAAAGAAACTGCAAAAAATCAAAAACAAGGAAAAAATCTTAAAGGTAGCCCAAGAGAAAAGATAATTACTTACCTACAAAGAAATTACACCTGAACTGACTTAAAGGCTTCTCATTAACAAACAAGACTTGTCAAAAGAGAATAACATTATGCTGAGGGAAAATAATTGTCAACATAAATTCTGTACCCAGCTCAACAATCTATTCAAGAGAAAAACTGACGTAAAGACTTTCAGAAACACCAAGACAAAGTTTACTACTAATAGGCCTTTAGTGAAAGAACATTCTTTCTAAAGAAGAAAACTAAATCCAAAGGAAGAAATGGGGTGAATAAAGAATGGTGAGCAAAGAAAACTGAAAACGTTGATGAGTAAATATTCACTATTTTACAGACTTAAGGTGGCTTCAACAAGGCAAAACCAAAGCATAAATAACATGGAAGAGGGGATGAGGGTTAAAAGGTAAGCCATTCTAAAATCTTTGTCTTATTTGGGAGGATAGGAATAATAATTAAGCTTTGACTTAGTTAAATGTGCATGTTAAAATTTTAAGGGTAACCAAACTTCTGTCTTTCACCTTGGAATAAGAAAGCTGGAAGGAACATAGCTGTCCGCCCTTAAAATAAAAAAGAGCTGTACTCATTTCAAATTCATGACTTTCTTGAAACCCATCAGAGAACAACCAGCTGGCTCAAAATCTTCAGAGAGACAAGGGCCTGCAAGGAGAGAGGAGCAACCTTGTGCTCACCTGGGGTAGACTGCAAGTGGCCACTGACAAGAGTTCAGCTAGAATAAAGAGCAAATTGATAAAAGCCCAATGTGGCTTGCTGAAGGAACAGTGTGAAACCAATGGAGGTCACAGAAATTGGGGAGACCCCAACCTCCTGCAGGATCTTCCTTCACTAACCCCACCAAGCACTCATAGAGAGGAAAGAACCCTGAGGAGTGCCCAGTATGATGCAGACCTGGGGGAAGGGGACTGCAGCAGTGCCTCAGGAGCAAGATGTACACCCAGATCCTTCCCTCCCACCTCCACTAGGTAAGAAAAACCTTTATCTGTGAAAGAAAGGCCAATAAGTGCTTCTACCCGTAAAGCACTGGTGAAAACTCATGGCAGCTGGGGGAAGGGGTGGGCACCCTACTCTGGCAGAGGGGCAGGAGAAGATCAAGAGCATGTTAGGAGACCCTAAGTCACAGTCCTGAAGGAAGACCTGACACTCAATAAAATAAACCACCTCCCACCCTAATCACAAATTATCGCTGTGAGAATTTGAAGCTTGAGGTACGCTGAGGGTAACCACAACAACAACCAAACTTAAAACCAGCCCAACCCCAAACCAGATTAACTCAAATCCCTGAACCAAAGGCCTAGCACAAGGAAAGATGTGCCCATTTACAGACATAAAAATTACGCACCTCAGCTCTTTCCCAGCTAGAACCATGGAGGGTGAAGATTCAGAAAAAGAAAAAAAGGTTCCTACTGTGCCAGAAACCCTTAAGAAAAAGCGAAAGAATTTTGCAGAGCTTAAGATCAAGTGCCTGAGAAAGAAGTATGCCCAGAAGATGCTTTGAAAGGCAAGGAGGAAGCTTATCTATGAAAAAGCCAAGCACTATCACAAGGAATACAGGCAGATGTACAGAACTGAGATTTGAATGGCTAGGATGACAAGAAAAGCCAGCAACTTCTATGTACCCATGGAACCCAAACTGGCATTTGTCATCAGGATCAGAGGTATCAGTGGTGTGAGCCCAAAGGTCCGAAAGGTGTTGCAGCTTCTCCACCTCCATCAGATCTTCAATGGCACCAGTGTGAAGCTCAACAAGGCTTCAATTAACATGCTGAGAATTGTGGAACCATATATTGCATGGGGGTACCCAAACCTGAAGTCAGTAAATGAATTGATCTAAAGCATGGTTATGGCAAAATCAACAAGAAGTGAATTGCCTTGACAGATAACGTGTTGATTGCTAGATCTCTTTGTAAATATGGCATTATCTGCATAGAGGATCTGATTCATGACATCTATACTGCTGGAAAACATTTCAAAGAAGCAAACAACTTCCCATGCCCCTTCAAATTGTCTTCTCCACCAGGTGGAAAGAAGAAAAAGACCACCCATTTTGTAGAATGTAGAGATGCTGGTAACAGGGAAGACCAGATCAACAGGCTTATGAGAAGGATGAACTAAGGTATCTACCATGATTATTTTTATAATCTGGTCAGTTATTAAACAGTGACTGCTTTCAAACTGAAAAAAAAAATTTGCACCTCAGTCTCTACTGTTCTACAAAATAAGTCAGGCTTACAATGAAAAAAAAGTCATAAGGCATAAGAAAAAGAGAAAAAACAACACTCAGAAAAGACAAAAAACATGTCAGAACTAGACACAGAATCAGATGTTGAAAATATCTAGAATCAAAGTTAAAATACTATGAGTAACATGTTTCAAGCTCTAACTCAAAAGGAGAACATGCAAAATCAGGCTGGTAACTCGGCAGAGATGGAAACTATGAGAAAGAATAAAATGAAAGTGCTAAAAATTAAAGATACAGTTAAGAGAAATGAAGAATGCCTTCAATGGGCTCTTTAGTAGACAACTCAGCCAGGGAAAGAATCAGTGAACCTGAAGATAAGGCAGTAGAAATTATGAAAAACACTGAGAGACAAGAGAGAGAAAAACAGAACAAAACAAAACAGGATGTTCAAGAGATGTGGGACAATATCAAAGGTTCTAACATACTAGTAACTGGAATCACAGAAATAGAAGAGAGAATGGGACAAAAGAAACATTTGAAGAGATAATGGTTGAAAATATTCCAAAGTTAATATAAGACATCTAACACAAATTCCAGATGATCAGAGAAAAAGGAAGATAAAAACAAAACAAAAAATAAACAAAAATTGTCACTGCTGAGCACCAATGCCACTCGAGACTGAATTCCATAGCTCTGCCCCCACCAAACACCTCTGTCAACATGATCACCAAGTCATCAATTCAACTACACATGATGGCGACCTCACAATGCTCACCTCTATATACAAGTTTCACTCTGTGTAAATGACTGGTCAAACCTAGGTCACAAGCCTGTATCCTAGCTGTAAAAGAGACTGGGAATGAGTTTTCTGGGAGAGTGGGATCTATGATATGAGAAATTACCAAAATGTAGAAAGGATATTTCAAAGTCTACTACAGCATCTAAAAATTAAATAATTTTTAAAGCCCTCCATCTAACTAACCAACTATTATTGTATGGTAGATTCTCTGGTGAAGTCATTGCCTCCTAGAGAGCCTTTCTGCAAGACACATATTTTACCTCAATGTGGTAACACATTTAAAACCAGCTTCCCAATCTGAGGGACCTAAGCAATAGTAGGGGTTGGGGGTGAAGCCACATAATAAATAAGCAAACATCTTCACAGGATGTGGTTTTGCTTAATGTTAAGTAAGGTACAATGCAGATATATACAAACACATATGCACACATGCAAGACTTTATTATAGAACAGAACTCAGCACTTCTATGAATTCATCCAACAAATCATGAAAAAGTTCAAAGAAATGTCATTCTTATATTTGTAAACTTTGGCATCCCCTTCATCTAACATACTGTAAACGTTGATAGAAGTTTGAGGAGTCTCACAGAGGGAGCCATTAGCACCTAGTTATACACCAGCATGGGTCCAGTTATAACACAATTATGTCTGAGACCAGTGACTAGACCTACAGGACAAGCACGTATATAGGGGAGCAGAGAGGAAGATCCACTAGATAGGTATCTGACAAAGAAAAGAAACCTCTAACTAAACAAGGAAGAAGGCACTGACAGGAAGAGATGGGGGGGGTGGTGGCAGAAAAAAAGGCACCTTTCATAAGAGAAATATTTAGTGAGCATTTCCTCTGTGCCAGGTAATGCACTAGATGCTGAGGCAACAACAGGCAACACTCCATGCCTCCAGGGAGCTTACAGTAGAAAACTGATACCATCTGCTTATCCATTTTACCAAAGGCCCACCCCTATTTAAACTCCTGGCTTTAGTATTTCCTATGTATACTCCCAGATGAAAGTGAAAATGAACAGAAAAAAGCCAAAAAATGGCCATAAAGAAAGAAAACAAAGATCCTGGGATATAGCTGAGGTCAAAGCATCAAAGCAAGGCATGCAATATATAAATCCACGTCATTTCTTGCTATTCACTCAGCTTTATATGCTCTTCTTAGATCCATGTGTTTGAATACACTGTCTACCAGAAAACCCCTTCCCTCCACCTGACATTCTGGGCCTCCTTTAAGACTCTTCACAAATGCTCAGGAATCATTACTTTTCCCAGTCCCCTTAAGTCTGTGTTAAGTGCACCTCTTCTGGCCTACAGTACCAGAACCCTGCGTTTCCAACTAAATGAGCATATCATCCTATTCTTTAGTCATTGTTTTTGGCCTCTTGTGCCTCCATAAAAGGGCACAACACCACAACTTGGCTTTGTATCTCCACCACCTACCATTACGCTGACACCCCTTCAGTTACGTGCACAGTGACACCAAGATACTCAAATCATCACCTTATCATAAAGTCAGTCAAAGAAAGACAAGTATGGCCTTCCTTTACCAACTCTGCACAGAGGGACAGACTGGCAAGCACAACTCCAAATCAAGGGCAGTCACTGTGGATGGTAAAGAAACCACTAGTACAAAAACATCAAACTCTAAAATGAGGCAACTCTTTAAAAATAAATGTCCTGGGCTGGATAGGAAGTGAAAATAGTAACGACACAAAACCACTATAAACTCTTCAAGTTACCAGCACAAGGAACGAATACAGAGCAGGTATAAAATGGTTCAGAAAAGCCTCAGAACTCAAGACCAAGGTGAGCTAAGTTAGAGACTGCATCAAAATGTAGATTTCAAAGGAAATATTTGAAGAAGGAGGTGATGCTGTGGTTATTCTTTGTATACATGGAGAGGAAGTATTCTATACTGACACAAACTAACCACCTTACACCAAGGGGGGCCCTGAATGAACGCTTGCTCAGGCCAGAAAAACTGAGCATGGTTGAAGATTTCCAAAAATGAACTCAGCATGTAGGGACACATACCATAGAAGGAGAAAGAAACAAATCAGGATATATAAAATAAAACCTGTGGAGCACTTTTATATACATAAGCTCACTTGAAAATAAGAAGCTCAACATGGACCAGTTTAACATACAAAATGATAAAGCCACAGAATGTGAACCAGATCTGAAAATGGTACTCCTGCTAAAGATTAGTGCTTCTAAACATTATTAACAAAATTCTCTAAAAACACTGTAGGTGCTCAAATGAGATTTCATAAAATAGGAAATAGCATAAATGCTGAAAAATATTAAACTAGACATAAGACGTATTTGGGGAAAGAAAAGAATAAAACAAACTTAATATTGATATTTAATGAAATGTTTCATTAAAACCTTGAGCAGATTAAAGATGTTGGGGGGGGTGGAAACAGTGAAGTGTTTTAAGTTTAAATATGGAAGAGAGCTAAAACTGTTAGAAAAAAATTTTAACTCAGTTATAAATAGAAATGACATTCCTATATAAGGTTAACAGACTGGTGAAGGATAAAAGAAAAGGAGGCACCTTTAGAAAACTGAAGGTAATTTCTATAAAAACAATGAAAAGAGTATCACACATGATAATCAACCAAGAAGGCAGCTGCAAAATTTTTAGTGAGATGAGGAAAGAATATTTTACCTTGCAGGGATTATGACTTTTTGGTAAATCATCAAGTTTCCATTGAGCTGAAACTCTTGGTTTTTTGTAGCATTTCATTTCATGTCACATTTGTTTAAAACCTTTAATAGCTTCCCAGGAGACTTAGGACAAGTTCAAAAGCCCAGGAGATCGCCTACTAAGCCTTTTCGAGACCTGGCCCCTGCATACTTCTACGTCATCACCTGCTTCTCCACTTTCCAGCCATTTTGGATTTCTTTCAGTTCTTTAAAAGGTTCAGTTTTTCAAAAGCCTCTCTCTCTCTCTCTCCCTCACCTTGCCTGAGGGCATTTGCACTTTCTGCCACGAGAACTTATTTCCCCAACTAAACCATGCCCTTCTCTTTCTCCAGGACCCACTTAATGTTACCTCCTTAGCGTGGCCTTCCTACCTGCTCCCCTACCTGTTAGTGACTGGTACTTCTCCTCTACCTCCAATTCAAGCCTATAAATTCTTTGAGGGCCTGCTTCCTTTTAATGTATCACTCTATCCAGCCTCTATCACAGTTTGGTACACAGTAGACACTCAATAAGTATTTGCTAAATGGACAGATTCTCAGGGTGTAGGACAGGTTACTCTAGAAAGAAATAATAAATTATGAAACACCAACTTGCACAAAATTAGTTTTTGTTCTACCTCAAATATTTTCAATTATTAACAATTAAAATAAAACTTTTTCTTATAGTTTGCAATGCTAATCTTAAATTTTAATGGTAATATTACCAGTAATAATTACTAGCAATTAAAACATCCTAGCAGTGGCTGACAAACCAGGGTGGGGTGTATGGATAAATCCTAGGATATGTCACACCTGAACAAGCTTTCGTAATCTCTGAAAGATTCTATTCATCAGGAAAACTAGTTTCTACTACTCTTGTCCAATATCAGGGTAATTAGGTAAATCCAAGTCAGTAAGTTGTTCTTCAGCTGTTACTTATCACCATTTTTATCTGCCATATCTTCCTCACATGAGTGTGTGTGTGTGTGTGTGCTTAATCTGATTATTATAATATGGTCTTACACTGTCAAGAACCTAACCTTTAGGCATGGTACAAAATCTAAAACTGAGATCTAAAACTGCAACTTACCTAAAATAATTTAAAGAAGTCTTAAAAACAAACAAAAAGATAATGTATTCACACATGTGTTTTGTTAACTAACTTCCAGAAACCAAAGTTGTTACTTTCAAAATCACTATTTCCCTCTTAATCAAAAAAGTCAGAAAGTGCTTCATTTGTTACTATTTGATATTAGGCCTTTCTCTTAACAAAGAGTATACAGTAACAACAGAATCACTCGGCCATAGCAATTAAACAGGCTTTTTTTTTAAAGTAAAATTATTTCAAGCCAGTTATGATTGAATTTACAGTAAACTATTATTATCAGAGCAGTGCTGTGTCCTTTCTGTTTGTTATTAAAAATCCAGACACAACCTACCACACAAGGAGGTATTGGTTTACCTGCCTGGCACTTGTAAGGGTCACTTTCCATAGAGAAATGTTCATCTAAAAGCAAGGAAAGTTTGTTTCCAAAACACTTTACTTCCAACCAAACCACTGCATTCCTCTATTATGTGTACCCAAAAAATAACATCCCCAAGCTATCCTATCAGCAGTGTCCATCTACACATGCAGAACAGGGAGCAAAGAGAGCACCTGGGAACCAAATGGGTGGAACTCAGCCCATCCCGTACAGCTTGTTCCCAAGGGAGCTCTAACTCCCCTGCATACCCTTGAGGGTAACTAAAAAAAGTGATGCAGGCAGGGAAAAGCAGTTACAGTACCTTGCAGGTTAAACTATTTCTAAATCCGCCAACGATCTAGTCTGAAGTAGTGCAAAAAGTAGACACTAGGTTTGCATACCTTTATTTAATGAAGCCTGCTCTCTGGCATGCAGAGTAGGCATGGATCTCTCAAGGGGGATTAGAGCTCAAATAATAAAATGTACAATGTTATTCACTTAAAATCAAGAAAATCAATTATTTTTTTCTTGCCCAATAATTATATTACTTTTACCTTGATGTCTTATTCCTGCTTTTCCAACATATCACTAAGAGCACTGTATTTTATTTGCTGGTTTAGAAAAGATGAAAACAGAATCAAATCAAAACCACAAAGACAAGGTAATGGTTGGGACTTGCAGTACTGTCCTTTATATCCTGCTACATATTATGTTTAGGCAAAAACTTCTGAATGTACAAAAAGTACTAGGTAATTGTAATACATGTAAGAAGATATTTTTAAAAGACATATCTTTTAAGATCTACATGATTTCGATTATCAGTGTCTGATGGTAAAAGGATCTAGGTAGAAGCAAGTAAATAGGTTAAAAAAAAAAATGCATGTTGGCCGGAGAGATCTTTTTGGGGTGATGGAAATGTTCTAAAATTGGACTGTAGTGATGGTTACACAACTCCATACATCTACAGAAAAAAAAAATCACTGAATGGTATGCTTAAAACATGAATTTTATAGTATGTGAAGTATACCTTGATAAAACTGTTAAAAATGCATATTCAAAACCCATACTTGGTAAAGAAATCCACAGCACTTCTGTATAGGTCCCATCTTGGTAGAACAACTATCTTGCTTTGGCCGAGGTGATTTCCAGCCCTGAGGTTCTACAATATTCATCACTTCTTTCTAACTTTAATAACTGGCAGAAGTGATTCTCATCAATTACAGAATAAGATGTTAAGTCCTTTTCCTCCCTAACATGGACCTCTGAGGGTTCCTTTGGGCTAAGCAACTGTAGCTCTCCTAAGGATGGGTCTTGTTTAAACACACACACACACACACACACACACACAATCATAAAAGGCTTTTAAGTAACAGAAAATTCTACTTTCAAGCAGCAAAATTTTTGCCAGACCCCAACTCCTACATAGTGTTAAGCAACATCAATAACATATCTCTGTAGACTTCACCTCCAAATTTTATTTCACTGAAGTCACTACAATTACAGAAGAGATACCCATCTGCAGATTGCAATGGCTGCCATTTTCTTCAAGAGTGCATTTAAACCACAAAATTGAATTCAAGGAGTATCTTCATAGCCTTTATTAGTGTAGCAAATTTAATCAAAGTCAGTGAAAAGTTAAAATGGAACATGAAAAAACATGAAATACCAAGTGGTTAATTAGAAACAGCTACCTCATTTTGAGTGTAAATAATTATGTACAACCTTCATTTATGAAGAAACAGAACTAACGACCCTCTTAGAAAAATCTGAGCTTGCAGCTATCCTATCCATCAGTGTCGATGGATCTGAGTCCAGCCTCTCATGTGACTAAAGATCAGGCAGCCTTGCCAATGTAGCCTATAAAGTCCAAGAGGCATATTTATACCTCCAGTAACCAACCCAGGAGTGATGTACAGTAGGAGCTCAAAACATGTTTGGGAAATCAGATTCCTAAAGAGAAGCAGAAAGCATAGTTTTGAAGAGCACACGTTCAAGTCAGACTAGTTTCAATGGAAGTTTTGCCTCAGCTGCTGACTAGCTGGGTAATCTGGGTAAAATATTTTCTCTCCCTCAACCCATTTGGTCAAGTGTACATGGGAAATAAGAAAAACATCTACCTCATAGGAATGTTGTGAGAACACACATACACACATATATTTATGCAAATAAATTATCTGCCATAGTACCTGGTATTCAGTAAAGCTCAATAAATAGAATATTAGAATTTAATTATAAAGAAGACTGCCCAAAAGAGAGACCACACCCAAAACTTGACCCTAATTAGAACTATCTCAAACACAAATGTTTTTAAGAGCTTAATTCAAAATGCTGACAATCAATTCCAAAGACCCAAATGGGTTAAGTCCTTTCAACTTAATAAATAATTTTCTGTTAATTCCCAAATCTGGATTGTCTAAATGTTATCAGGCTCTTTATGTGGAAGATCCTCACTCACAGCTTTCATTTCCCACTGACAAAATTGTACCCGAGTTCATATCACTCAGTATTAAGAAGTAACTGTACAAACTTGAATGAGAAATGAGGCCAGATCTTTGAACAATCCAGTCTTCCAAGCACTGCTCTATGAAAAGGAAACATTCTAGAAACTATCAAGAATTTAAATCCAAACACTAAAGTGATGCATCGCCAACAAAGGAGTTCTAATGCTGAATTTAAGATTGAAAGTACATTGGAAAACCCTCCCAAACAGAAAGTTTAAATATAAGTCTTTCAATTACATTATTTTTTCAAGTTGAAATATGTGACCCAACTGACTCCATCATCAGATGATAAAGAACCTTTGAGGTTCTATCTCTGGCTCCATCAAGAAATTTGATGTTGCCAAAAATTAAAACTTTAGAATCTAAAATTATCAAATTCTGAGTAAACAGTCTTTTCTACTTAAAAAAGTGACTTAATACTTCAAATTCTGCTATTCTTGTGCCAAAATTAAGGATTACCGGAAGGATTCCCCTCACACTTTGGATCTAAGTATGTGTATTCGTTTGTTCTTAAATGCCTCCTGTTATTATTTGACATCAATTTATTACATGAAAAAGTCATATTCCCGCACTAACAGCCAAAAATGAAGTACTATGTTAACATACCCTCTAATATGTATTAGAAATAAAGGAGATAACCACCAAAGTTATCAAAATAAAAAGGGGAAAAAAAGGTAAACTTTTAACAGACACACTGAAGAAGGTTTCTTTGCTCACCTCCTTACAAATTCCTACAGCCATATTCTCAGATATACTGGAATTTTCTATCACAAATTAAATTGAAACATAAATCATAATGAAAGGTTAAATTTCTGCAACAGAAGCCACTGTCATTTCCAACAATGCAACTATTGTTGAAAGAGTCTCTCACAGATTCTTAGACACGGTGGTGAAGCAAGGCGGCGGAGGGGCCTACTTGAAGGAATTTCTCCACCTCTCTATTTCAGTTCATAATGTAACAATACCACACCTTCAAAGTAGAAATACCAAGTAAAATCTGGTTGTCATTAAATGAGACTGCCTTAACCCCATGCAGCATATTTGGAATAGAATATATTTGATTTGCCATCAGTCAACCTTCTATTACTCATCTATGCAAGATGGCCCTGCAATTTCCCTCAATGGGAGCCTTTTCTTTTAAAACCCCAGGGAATACTGTAGATGCCACACTGATTTAAATGACTCCAAGAAAATTACAATGAAAATAATGGCACATTTAGCCCAGGGAACTTGCATAAGTAAAAAATGAAAAACCTGAGATACAGGGGTAAAAAATCCCTACCACAAGCCCCTAAATCATGAATAAATTATAAATCTGAGCAGGAAAAAAAAAAGGAATCTTTTCTGGGGAAAGAATGCTTATTTCAAATTATTTTTTTGATATTAGGCTCAGAAAACTTGCTAAATATACAAAATTAGAATATTAAACTGTTTTCTATATACACATATATATCAAATTAATCCTTGCATTGATTAGGTTAAAAGGCAAGACAATTCAAAGGGATCTGACTCGCTCTCCAATTGAAGACCCTCCAACCCCTCTGAAATGGTAATTATTTAATACTCTTGTAATGATTAACTTTATTGAGCATGCCTCTTTTGGAGCTCTATTATTTAATACAGCCAAACTGAATTTTTTTTATCCTAATTAGGTTTTCTTGTACTTGTGAAATGCTCAGCATACACTGTGCTGGCAGCTTTAGTTCTTCTACAGCTTCTCTCTTCTGGCTCCTTCCCCCCTCGTCCACCCCCCACCCTTCGAAAAAAGATTTCCTTCCCAAATGTTCTCTTCTCTGCATTTGTCAACAGAAACACCCACTGGTGGTGTCAAACTGGTAATACTGCTTGCTGCAGGCTTCCTTACTCCCGTTCCAGTGTCAACGCCAAAAACGTCAAACCTAAAATAGTACTCTTAATGAAGAAATTAAAAGGATTGCTAAGGTACTCAACTATCATGTTCTCAAAAAAGAGGCATACCTTTTTAAAAAATTTATGATTAATGGACCCTAACTGGGTTGTTAAATATAAGATTATACTACCCCCCTTCAACACTAAACATACAGAGACAAGTAAACATAGGTTCTTCACATTTTATGAATAAAATATTTTAAATCACTTAAAGAAATTAAAAACAAATTTACATCTAAATGTCATTCACATATAATTCCGAATAGCCTCGGTAAAGATGCCTTTTTTTGTAACCCTACAGCAAGAAAGGAACAACCTGGAAACGTTCCAGCAGATGTTACCTAAAGCGATAATTCTATTCTATACACATTTATGTCTCCTGTTTCGGTCAAATGCTCCCGGACAAATTAATTTGTGTAATCCTTTACATTAACAACATAAACCATTACGTCCAAACAAACCTAATTCAGATGCACGGAAGGAAATTACTCCGTGTCTGCAATACTTTCTAAAATCAGCTTAAATTTCAGTCAATTAAAATAGATTGTGTTAACACAACACTGGTCTGCAACTACTTAAATATCACAGCATCCGTCTAATCTCACTGTGGAGATACTAAGGTCAGGATTTTCTTTTTCAGGCATCTGTGCTTTAACACTCAAGTGAAGCGAAAAACAAAACCCTCAAGGAAGATCTGCCTTTACACTGAAATATGTTCAGGTTATTTTTTTCCCCAACGTGGGCACAGAACGTGCCAATGCGAGCAGAACCTGTTCATTCTGCGAAATGGTTCCAAACCCCAGGATTTAATTTCTAGAGGGTCCAAAGGGTACGAAGGTCTGGGAAGGGGGCAATTTCTGCTTCTACCCACTATGCTAGTCTTGAACTTCATAACGACGCCTGAAACTTGTTCGGGGGAAGCTGGAGGAGCCGCGGGGCAGGCGGAGGGTCGCTCGCCCACCCTCGCAGGCGGCCAAGGTCAGCAGGGCCGTGGCCGCAGCTCGCAGTCCCCGGCGGGTCCCGGACTCCCACGGAACTCGGGCGGGGGGCTCCGGCCAGCAGGCTCCTCCTCAGCGCCGGCGGGAAGGGGCTTCCCTCGCCGCAAGCCCGGGGGAGCTCGTGCCGCGCGGGCCGCGGGGCAGGGATGCCGCAGACCCGCCGCTGAGGGGAGCTCCGCGAGGGGGCCTCGACCCGCCGCCCCTCCTCACACCCTCCCGTCTCTCTACACCCCAAAATACAGCCCCAGCCCCTCGCCCGGGAAGCCCTTCCAGCGGCGCAATGGGGCGCTGAGGAGGAGCCACTCCAGACTGGGGTACCCTCGCCGCGTCGCCCGGTTCTGGGGGGACCCGCGCCACCGCCCCTTCTCACGTCTGCCCAAGGGGACCGGATGGGTGCCTCTCTCAGGAGAAGCTGTGTGGGCGCGGGGCCGATATGAGGACAAGTAGGCTTGACGGGCGGGTGGAGGCGCGACTACTCACCCCGCCGAGTTCCCCACCTTCAGCCGGGGACCCCACAGCTCCTGAGGCCGCTGTCACCGCTTTACCTTCCCCAGCGGCGGCGACAACTAAACGAAACCTTCGACCCCGCCCTCTCTCTCAGGCGAACGCACAGCCTAATTTGCTAACTGTCCCGCCCCAACCGTCCCTTTAGGACCAATGGGGAAGCGCCTCAGGCTCCGCCAGGTCCCTCCTTCTCCCCGCCCACTTCTGATAGGAACCAATAAGGAGAGAGCGCTCGTCCTCGGGCTCGGGCTCGCGCGCCCCGCCCGCGCCGCTCGTACTCTAGTCCCTGAAGCAGAAGACTGCTGGTTCCCTGTATAAGCTCGTCTGCGCGCGTACGCGCGCGCCATGCCTCCTCGCGCGCCAGGTTTGGTTGCCCCGCCAGGCCCTAGCAACCTGGGCTGGGCGACTGGGAGGGGCGGGGCCCGAGCCGCAAGCTTTCGAAGGGAGGGGGATGGGGGGGAAGATCGTGACTGGGAAAGGGGCGGCTGCGGGGGTGGGGGGCCGAGGAGGCCCGGGAATCCGCCTGTCACTGCGGAAAAAACGGGGAAATCCTGCCTGCAGAGCAGCTATCCTGGCCTCCCTCCCTAGGGACACGTGCGGGCGGGGCTGGGGTTTCGGAGAAGAGAGGGTAGAGCACATTTGGGGCGGAAGCCGAGGCACTGCTTGGAAATAAAGGATGGAGGACGTTTTATCTCTGTTGTTGGTAAGAATGATATCGAAATCCATTACTGCTGATGCGCAAATGTTGCAGCTGCCTGTGCGGACACACACACACACATACACACATTCACACATACCCTCATCCGTGAGCCAGCGATCCCTTGGGTGATTTAGGTGCAAAGAACTGGTAGCCTGAGGATCCCTTACACAGCAGCTGGATATGTGCAAACGGCTGTTGCGGCGGCAGCAGCAACCCACAGCCCTGCTTCGGTCCAATGCTCAGCCACACAAGATTCCCCAACTGGCATGAAAGAAATGAAGTCATCGCCCAACCAGTATAAATGTAAAGATCTTAATACCTACTATAGATCAGGTTTCCAACGAGGATGAAGAGGTGATGAAGTGGAAGGAGATACATTTACAATGCCACTTTTGGAAAACTAAGAAAAATAATACTTTTAAAGACATTGCAGGCTAATCTATGTAAAACTACATAATAATTTCCACTTAAAAAAGCAAACAGGAAAAAGATTTTTTTTCTGGTTTATAGGAAAAGCACAGAAAATAAGCAGTGTATGAGATCATAGCAGCCACAAAATTAGAAATACGCAGTACTGTAATGGGAATTAGATATCTTGGATAAAATTCACTTAATCTATTCCTGTTGTGAATCTGGTAACAATATGTAACAATATGCTGGATTTGGCCATTCAATGCCAAGTCAGTAGGGTTTTCTTTTTCATAATATGGTGAATATTTGATGGGGAAATGAAGGTGCCTGTTTTCTGTTCAGCTTCTCAGGAAGCATATTGGAAAATATTACAGGTAGGAACAGTGAATTAGCAGTGAGGGAAAATGGAGTCAGAGGCCACAGCAGAGAGCTTTGCAGAGTTTCCTGCCTCCTCCAAATGCAAAGTAACAGTTGCTGTGACCTCAAGCTTCACCCACGTGGAGCTAGAATTCCTGGGGCAATCACTCAGTTTTCAATCTTGTATGTTAGTGCCTTTGTCCCAGGAATTGTAGCAGCATTACCTTTGATTCACATGAAGAATGGTTTATCTGTATAGATTCAGAACAAGATAAGGAAAACCAATAACTAACTATCAGGTGATACAGGTTCAATTTAGTTTTAAGTGGTGATAGTAGATGCTTTATAATGTGCTATCCCATGTATGCAAATATGACCTTCCACTTAGGGACCTTTGCTTTGATCTCGTTTTGAGTAGTGGTGAAGGGATTCTTAGAGTCACATCCAGTTCAGTTAATTGCAATTTTGATCAAAAGCATATATTTTCTATGTTAGTAAGAGTTAAAAAGCACCATGCTGCCATTTTACTGAGCTCTTTTCTTATATAGGAAGAACACTAATACTTACCACTGAATGAATGCCTGCTATGTGCCAAGAACTTGGCATACATTTAGAGTTGCCAGATCAAATACAGGAGGCCTGTTAAATTTGAATTTCAGATAAACAATGAATAATTTTTTAGTATAAGTATGTATTTTTATCCTGGACACATGTGGTACAAGGGTAGAGGGCTAAATAAGCTTTCTAATCACTGTGAAAAGAAAAAAATTTTTTTTGAAATGCCCCTCTGGGCCCAGACCTCATAACACAATCAGGATCTGGGAGAAAAGCTTAAAAACCAAACCAATGTGTAAATCTGTACTGTCTGTAGAAAGAGCTGTACACACATACTAAAAATTCATACGAAAAATTATTTGCTATTTATCTGAGATTCAAATTTAACTGAGCATTCTCTATTTTTATTGGCTAAATCTGGCAACCCTACATAATCTCTGAGCATCATGATTCTCTGCAAGATTCTCTGATATGTCACCTTTTTCCTGATGAAGAAACTGCTTCAGAGCCTCCCCAGCATCTATATGCTCCTTCTTCCTTCTAATAGAACTGCAACTGTGTTCAGGTATACACGGTTCCAGGGCGGTGGGTGCTTATCACTCTTAGTCAATCAATGTGTGGTCCAATTAGACTAAAGGAAAGTACTCAGCAGTCTATGGTTCAAGAGAGAGGTTTTCCGTGTCTATCCTGCTGGATGAGCAAGGAAGCAAGTATCCCAGGTACCACTGGCAGACATTTTCTAACTAGGAGGAAAAACCAGCCTTAGGTCAAAGCCTATACACTAAGTAAGGCAGAGCTGAAAAACAGAAAGAAAGAAAACAAACTTGGGTTCTTGATGATACCACTGATTTATTTAATGATACAAATTCTGCCTTTTCCTTGCATTTAAGACAGTTTGGATTTGAGTTTCTATTAGGTGCCTCAGAAGCATCCTGCTACAGAGACCATGTGTGCTACTTATTATGAGTCTCAATAATAAATAAACAAGTGGTCATCAAGATGTAGGACATTTTTATCCTGGATATATGTGGAACAAGTCTAGAAGACTAAATAAGCCTTCTAATCATTTGTCAAAAAGAAATTGAAATGCCCATCTGGGCCTAGACCTCATAATGCAATCAAGATCTAGGAGAAAAACTTAAGAATCAAATCAATGTGTAAATCTGTAGTGTGTGTAGGAAGAGGTCAGCATTAGTTATTCGCTGGCCCTGCTCAGAGCTTAAATCGGACTGTCAGATCTTACATGTTTTCGTTTAAAGTTCATACCATTTGGGAAAATGTCATTTTAGAAAGGCAAGTCCAGCACCTCATTTTAAACTATTAAAACCTCTTTTCCTGTCCTCCAGGCACTAAGTTTAACCACAAACAGGGTAGAAAGAAGAGAAATGTCAGCCTCAAAAGACCCAAGAGGGAAAAACCAGACCAGAATAGAATGCCATATGAAAGTGGATGGTTGGCAAGGCAGTGTAGCTTTAATGGCTAAAACCATAGACTTGGGAGCCAGATTGCCTGTGATCAAATGCCAGCTCTAGTTATGTCCTTAGGCAAATTGCACAACTTCTCCGTGCCTCAGTTTCCTCCCCTGTAAAATGGGGATGATGGTGATGATGATACTGCTCACCTCACACTTCTATGTGAATGACTATGTGTGAAAGGCTTCACACTGTACCTGGCCCGTAGTAAGGACTTCATAAAGATTACCTATTGTTGAGCATGCTCAATTCTGTGGGGTATAAACCAGAAGCAGTTTCTTTTTCTTCAATCACTACTTTGAACCATGTTTTTACAGCAAATTTGTCTTTCGTGTCCCTTCACATCTTGGACAGTTTTTCTGACTTTTAGGTCTTTGTCAGCTATTCAAAATCTATCTAGTCTAAAACTTGAATGTTGTGTTTGATTTAAATCCTGTCCCCCTTCCCCTTTCTTCATCACCATCATCACCTGCCAGGCCTGTGGCTCAAGGCATCTGAAGTGGCCGGGGGGTGTGGTCAGCCCATTTTTATGTCTACTCCAGTTCCTTGGAGGGTGTGGTCAGTTCCCCCACCAACCCTAACTCCCCACAACCAAAACTGGGGTTTGTAAGGGGTAGAGGGGAGAAGGAAACATCAGCTCTTCTCTTAACAACCCATAAACATTGTCCCCTACTTTCCTCACTCCCCCCCCCATCTTGGCTGTAGTTGACCTCTGTGTAGAGGGCATCTGAATGACAAGTATAAATCCCCCTTCCAGCCTCTAGCTGTCACTTCCCCAACAGAAGCCCTCCTAGGTAGAGGCAACAAGAAAAAAATCTCTCTCAAAATACACAGAAAACAAGCCAAATTTTCCCAAAGTCCACTCAATAAGCTAGAGTTCCAATAACTCAAAGAACCACTCCAGTATCCTGGATCTGAATAATGGTTTCAATGGTTTGGACAGTGTGTGATCTTGAGCAAGTTACCCTCTCTGTGTCTCAATCTCATCTGTAGTAGGGTAATAATATCGGGTTGTTTATGAAGATTAACATAGGGTTAGATGAATTAATACATGTAAAGTGTTTAATTAGTCTCACACAAAGAAACTGATCACTAAATGCTAGCCGCTGTTATTATACACCAGGCGTTGTGCATACATCATCTCTTGCGACCCTCACATCAAACCTATGAGCGATGTCTTAGTTTGAGTTTCCCCAAAAGCAGACACTGACACAAGGATTTAAGTGTTCATAGTTTTGAGAGTTAGTCCCAAGAAACACCAGAAGATGCGTGGGCAAGTGAGACAAGGAAGAAAAGGAAGCCAATAATAGGTGTGTTATCAAGCCAGTTACTTCTGTAGGCGACTGGAGCTCAGAGGATTTGCTGGGGAGCTCTGGGAGATGATGGAGAAGCTTCTCCTCTCCCAGAAGAGGAGAAGCTGGGATATTTCTCCACCATATTGAAAGCTCTTCTGGGCATTAACTCTCCAGCATTTTCAGTTCTCCCAGCATGCAAGCGAACTGTGCTCCCACAGCCTGGGAAAGAACCCTCGGGCAGAAAGTCCCAGGTGATCACAATAAGTGGCCTCGGGCAGGTGGAGGTGACTATCAAGGAGACACTGCTGGGGCAACAAGAGTATGTCCCCCAGCTAAGAATATTACTATGCCCATTTTACAGAATATGTATTTTACAGAATTGTAGCCATCTTAGGAATTGTTCTCCAACCACATGTGGGCAGCATAAATAGCAGTGAATATTATGGACTCCACAATTGATGAGGGATTTTCTTGGAGAAATTTAAACCTTCTAGGAAGATGCCAGAAACTTGGCTATTTTGAGGATCCTCTCAGATAACAGTTACATCTAGAAGCCTCCTCCAACCCACCCCCTTTCCCTGCCCCATTTTCAATCCCCTAGGGTGGCTGCGGATTCCCAGGTCTAACTTAGTCTAGAATGCCCAGATCATCTGAGATCAGTGGTATCCAGGGAGCTGGAGTGTGGCTGTGCTAATAGATGCTGTTACTGATGTAGAAGAGCTTTTTATTTCGAGAAGAATATATAATAAGATAATGGAGATGTGCTGTCTTTGGCTTTGAAAGAAGCGAGACAGCTAATTTTATAGCTAGCAGCGGGAAAATAACAGTGAGAACTGGGGCACAAAATGGAGAGTAATCCTAGCATCTTTCCATCTGGCCTAAATAATTTCATAGTCCTGAAACCCCTGATCTGATGATTTTAGGGCAGTCCTCCACATACAGTTCCCCTTCCTCCCCAACACAGTGCACAATAAATTATGAAAGAGACATAAAGCCAGAGGAATACATTAGAAATACGTGTTGTCTCAGATACCTGTTTCTACTGAACAATCATAATTCTACATAATTTTGAAATATCCATAAATTAATTTCTCATATAGTAATGTCTTAATCCGGATGAAACTATATTTCCCTAGCTAAATAGCAGTCTATTGATCTTTCTTTAGAAATAATATTAATCAACATTTATTAAGTGCTGTGCACCAGGCATTGTGCTGAACACTTTGCATGGATTATCTCGTTTAATCCTTTCAATACCCCTCTGAAGTCATGTAGTGGTTTTAAGATACCCCCCAAATTTACCCTTACTTCTCCCTTCAAAAGGTAAAGCTAAATTCTCCTCCCCTTGAGCGTGGGCTAGCAGATAAAATATGGCAAAAATGGTGGCCATAGATGGTCATGACCTGAGATTAGGTCATAAAAGGAGCTGCAGCTTCCTCCTTGTTCTCTCTCACTCTAAGATCAGCCACTATGGGGGAAGCCAGCTACATGTTGTGAGGACAGTCTCAAGATGTCCTTATGGAGAGATCATAGGTTGAGGAACTTAAGCATCCCGTTAGCAGCCAGCAAGGAAATGCCAACAGCCATGTGAGTGCACCATCTTGGAAGCAGATCCTCTAGCCCCAGTCAAGCCTTTGGGTGAGTGCAGCCCTGGCAAATATCCTGACTGCTACCTCATAAGAGATCCTGAACCAGAACCACCCGGCTAAGCCACTCCTGAATTCCTGACCCAGAGAAACTATGAGATAACAAATGTTTATTGTGGTAAGCCACTAAGTTTTGGGGTGATTTGCTATACAGCAGTGGGTAATTAATGCAAGTGGATCCTATCTCCATCTTACAGACAAGGTTTTAGTAACCTGCCCAAGTTTACCCAGGCAGTAGGCGGTGGAACCAAGATGCAGACCCAGCCGATTGACTCCAAAAGCCTAATCCTTAACCACTAAGCTATACCCTCTCAGCAATAGAAACCATTTATGTAAAGGTGCTAATGTGCCAGGAACTTTCCTTACACTGTCTCATTTACTCCCACAACAGCTCTGCAAGGAAGGCTTTTTTCTGCCTTCCAGAGGCATCAAAGTAAAGTGACTATCTTCTTATAGGAATTGAATAGTAACGGTGTGCACAAAGGTATATGAGTGAGGCAGCACTGTTGTCCATTTCATTTTTGTCTGCTGCTTACTTAATTAGCTCAAGTGTGAGGTGACTTGATAAGCACCTTACTAATATCCTTCCCTCAAAGGACTTCGGAAGTTTAAAATGACCCCAAATGATGCCTTTTCCCTTGAATATGTGCAGATAGACTGAGATATAATACATAATAAATATTATCTTAAGATTTTAATTAAAAGAGGAAAACTTAAAACCACACACACCTCATTTAATTTATAAAGGAAACGAATGAGTTCATAGAGTCTAGTACTAAAAAGTAATAAAATGGCTGTGCTTTTCATTTTCTAGGTTTAGTATCAGACCTGATTCAATGCAATTTTACAGACCTTTTTATAAGGCGCTTTGGAATTCTGGGCTAGTTATATAAAAACATACAGAGTGGAAAACCTATTGATCTTGCTTCTTCTCAAATCCACAAAACAATTCTTGCTCTTTTAAAAATGTTCTGATATAATAATGTCATTAGCATAACATTGGTCTTGTGTGTACACTCCTATTTGCTATCTATACAATATAAAATAAAGCAGAGATTAGCACCATTATATAGTTGCTGTCAATAGAAAAGTGGAAAAAATCTAGTAGGCCTCAGTTTTTGTCACCTATGCTGATCAATGTACCATATTAATGACTTTGCATTGAAAAGAAAGATTATGTTTTATTCATTTTTGTTTTCCCAATGCCTAGCATAGGACCTAGTGCCCAGTAAGTGTTTGCTAAATGAATCAATCAGTTAATAAACTGATCATTGAGTTCCCACACCATTTTGTGCTGTGTTGATACACAATAGTGGAAAATTAAGGATTCAGACAATTACCTGAAGAATATGCACTTTTTAAAAGAAGAAGAAAAAAAAGGAGAAAGAGAAGAGGAAAAAGATGAACAGAGATGGCTAGGTATATTGAGGCTATACCATTTGGAGGAGGCAGGTTGGAATAAAAAGGTATAGGGGCTATGGAGTGAACCTGATCTACCTGTACAATTAATTGCCTTGCGTCTTGGTTTCATTTCTCCAAAAGAAATTCTTGACCAGCTTTATGGATAAAAATTCAATATGGCTTCCAATATACTTAAGAAAATGAAAAGGTGCAATGCTTATTTTATTTATTAGTCAGCCTTTTTACTATCAAGGGACACAACTATTCAGTTCCACGTGTGTAAGTTTTTATTACATTCTCAAGCGAAGGCAAAGATATGATCTGAATCATTAAATAATATGCATCACAGAGCACAATCTTTACAGAGTTTGTTTCTCCAGCAATTTCTTCACTAAATTCTCATTCATTTTTAATATGATGACAAAAGATCAAGTCCACCTGATTTCATATATTTGTCAAATATAATTTTTACAAGATAGATTGAAATAAGAAGAAAACTATCCACTTTTTTCTTTAAGAACTTTTATTGAGATACAATTGACATACAATAAACTGCATATATTTAAAGTGTACAATTTGATATTTTTTTCTTATTAGTAATGTATATATGGCAATCCCAATCTCCCAATTCATTCCCCCCAACCCCCACTGTCCACACTTTTAAACAGAACTCAAAGTATGCTACTTTGTCTACTGACAACTATAAGTTACTTTAAAATGTATAAGAAAACAAGATGGATTGATGGATGGATAGAGAGATGGATGAATGGATAGACATGTAGTACATGTGGATATAAACAAATAGAGTAAAATGTTAATTGTAGAATCTGGGTGGTGGGTATATGGATATTTACTGTGAAATTCTTTCAACTTTTAGTATTTTGAAAACTGATTAAAATGTTAGGGAAAATGCTACTTTGATGGAAAAATGTATATTGCTTTATGGTTTCAAGTTCAGGGTTTCACACAAAGTCATGACCAAATCACTGTTAGCCTCAGTATTTCAACTTAACTGGGACCAGGTACACACACACACACACACACACACACACACACACACACACACACACACACGACATATGTCATTAACTTGCATTGCCATGAGAATCCCCAAATAGAGACCACTTATTATTCCATGTGTCTGTAAGATTTTTCCACTGAATCCACCCACCACCTACACCACAGAACCTTCCAAAAATTGACTTAAAGCTGCTGCAGGCAATATATATTTTTTCTCATTTATTTTATTTCTTATATTCAAGGCTATGCCTACCTGTGTGTTATTCTCTTCTCCAAACCAGATAAAGATAAGAGTTATATAGAAGAATAAACCTAGCTGAACACACATCTATCCTAAAAAGATGCTCAGTGGGTGCCTTCGGTGTACTGAAAGGACAATCTTCTACACGTAAATTATTTTAAAGAATGTTAACTTTTGAGATATTATTGCTACCAAGTTTAAAGGGAGCATTTGGGGAAAAATGATCATAAAGACAAATAGAAAAAATATTTAAACTTGCAAAATTGGGGTGTAAGGGAGGATCAAAAATAATCCCTATGACAAACTGTGTTTCCCAAAGATGGCCACAACAATATCTCTCATTCCACATGTCCTTCTTACAATGTGATTTTGACATTCCTCCCATTAAGAGGTGGGTGTCTGTGTCCCCTCCCCTTGAATTTATTCTGCCTTGTGAAAGGGGCATTGTGTGATTTCCATTGTTAGGTTACAAAAGGCAATATAGCTTCTTCTTGGTTCTTTGGGGTGCCCATTGTTTTTACCCAGCCACTCTGTTGTGAGGAAGCTCAAGCCACCCTATAGAGAGGTCTGTTGGAGAAGAACCAACAGCCAGTCCCAGCTTAACCATGTATGTGAGTGAGTCACTTTTGGGAGTGTATCCTCTGTGGTCCTAGGAGAGCCACCCCAGCTGATGCTATCTGGAATAGAGACCACCAGTCTGCACTAAGCCTTGCTCAATGTGAGATTCATGACCAAAATAAATAATTGGAATCTACTGCATTTGGGGGGTAGTTTGTTATGCAGCAATAGATGACTGATACAGTGCCTAAGACAAAAACCATGTGTATGTACACACACTGCCTGCAAAAACAAGAGAACAGCTATATTACTATACTAGCAAGAGATAGAGATTTTGCAACCAATTGACATCCATCAATAAGCCAACTCTTTCACTTAAACCAATTTTGTTGGTTTCTCACATATGAAACCTTTTTGTCCTGAAAATTGCTAGAAAATAGCCAGGTTGACCTGAGTTCATCCATCCAACAACGATTAATGACAGCCTGTAATATAGAAAACACTATACTTATCACAGTAAGGATATACAAATGTAGCAACCAATCATCAGAAGCTATCTTTTCCTTATTATCCTCTTCCAAACTGCTAATAAATATGGACATAATCAAAAAGTAATCATAAGGAAAAAAAAAGAAAAAAATCTGTTACTTTACTGATTCATAAATAAGGCAATCAACTCCTGGAAGCATTGCATAGACTAACCAAATAAAAACAAAACCTAAATTTACTTTCTCAGTAAGCAATTTCATGAGTGTAAAAGATATAACTTCAAGACTTTGTGGATAGGAGATTTCAATGTGTTTGTTGTCTATTCATTGGCTTCCAAGCAAAAGAGTATCTAACTAGAGAATACCCTGGTCCAGTGGCTAGGACTCTGCGCATTCACTGCCAAGGGCCCAGGTTCAATCCCTGGTCAGGAACTAAGATCCCACAAGCCACGCGGTGTGGTCCAAAAGAAGGAGAAGGAGAAGGAGAAGGAGAAGGAGAAGGAGAAGGAGAAGGAGAAGGAGAAGGAGAAGAAGAAGAAGAAGAAGAAGAAGAAGAAAAGACTAACTTCACATACCAATTAAATGGCTGCAATATCTCTGCCTCCTTGGGAATCTTTATAATGAACACATTTACACGAGGCAAGTTCAAAGAATAGTGTTCGTTTTAGGGACCCCAATCCCCCTTTCTTTTTCCTGCCTTCACATCGTCTCAAATTCAGTACACCCAGTGCTCTTCTACCCTCTCCCTTTCAAAAGTAGCTCTAAAAAAGCACATGACAAATTCACTGAAACCAGCCTATAAGTGGCTTTTAATGTGTTATGTGTAATCTTTCCTGGCAGTTTACATTTTAACAGTGAAATAATCAATCAATCAACCAGTAACATAGACGCAAAGCCTCTCATTATAAAGTTCTAAGATTTAGTGAGACTACCAGCATTGTTCACAATAGTCAAAAAGTAGGAACAACCCAAATGTCCATTAAATGATGAATGGATACACAAAATGTGATACATCCATAGACTGGAATAGTATTTGGCAATAAAAAGGAATGAAGTACTGATACATGCTACAATGGTGGATGAACCTTGAAGACATTATGCTCAATGAAAGAAACCAGACACAAAAAGTCATATAAACTTGGCCCTGCCATTATGATAAGGAAGCTTTTCCTTAAAAAGAGTCTGATTCCCTGGCTTGGGGGAAATTTCCTCTTGTTCTTTTCTCAGTGGTGATGGTAAATAAATGGTCAAATTCTTACAACAATTTTTCAGGTGCCAAATCCTTTGTTTATTGATGACCTTCAGTCTTTTGCCTGTTCACTTTTCCAACTTTTCCTCATCTGCCCCATTTTTCAAGTCAAATTCTTTTTACAACTATCCAATTGACATTTATCTACTTCTTAGAATTCCTTTTTGGGGGGGGGCGGGGGGGGGCATGCCACTTGACTTGCGGAATCTTAGTTCCCTGACCAGGGATTGAACCTGGGCCATGGCAGTGAAAGTGCTGAGTATTAACCACTGGACCACCAGGAAACTCTCCTTTGAATTACTTTTAAAGTGGGAAGCCAAAATGAAATGATGTTTGTCTCCATTAGGTCCAAGCAGGAAAACAGAACCCACTCGAGATATATCAAACAGAAAGGACTTACTGGAAGGAATTACTAACAAAAGAGATGGAAGGGCAGAAGTGAAAGGGAAGGAAACGAGGTTATCCAGAGATTACTGGTTCAGAAAGCCTTACCACTCATGGGACTGGAAAGCAGAAGGGCAAATGGGGTTCCCCTGAACCCAGAAGGGCTATGCTGCCGGGTTGCTGGAGTTCTAAGCACCGTGCTCCTAAGCATCTGTATATATTTTCACTGATGTTGCTGGACCCCCATGGTGACCCCAAGAAAGGGATTTTTTTTATAACATGGGGAAATTATGACACACTGTTCAGTGAAAAAGAGCAAAACTTACATGGTGATAATAACTGCCAATTTTTGAGCAATTACTATGTACAGGCATTTTACATACATTAACTCATTTAACAAGATGATTCTCATGGAAGCCCTATGGGGTAGTATTATTATCTCTACTTTACAGGTGAGAGGGTGGAGACTTTAAGAAAGGTTAAATTTCCATTAACATGTGAGTTCATGAAGGAAAGGCTGTATCTCTCTTTTTCACCCTCAGTTTTCCAGTGCTACATAGTAGTTTTGTTTTGAATGAATGAAAGTTTCACCACTAATAAGTGGCAGGGACAGAATTCAAACCAGATCTTTCTGCCTTCAGAGTTCGTGTTCTTCACCATAACACACTGATGTCGCCCTTAAGTCCAGCATGAGTTCAACTGTGGGGGAAATATATAGATATGTAGATATATAGATATATAGATGTATAGATATCAGAGAAGATTAGGGGAAATATATGCTAAAATGTTAACAATGATTACTCTGGTCGGTGCTCATGGGTGATTTTTCCCCTGCTCCTCTACTCTTTTTGTGATATGCATATTTCTTTTTACAGTAAATGTAAATTCTTTTATAGGTAGCATAAATAAATAATTGAATTTTGCTTCTTTTCTTAAAAATAAATGTTGAAGAGAGGCAGGCTTTTCTTTTTCCTGATTGCCATGGCATGTCTGCTGGAAGTTGCCATGGTAGATGGAAAGAATGGCCATGGTAGAAGGGAAAGTCCTTGGTCTCAGCCCAGGTTCTGTGTTCAGCCACAGGTACAGGAACCTGTTGGCCCACGGAGTGCAGTCTGTTGCTCCTCCTGCTGAATGAATCAGTGCAGATGAGAATAGCACTTTAAGCCATGTGCTTTTCCATTTTACACTATAATTCCTAGTTATCATCCATAACTAGCTCGAGTATCATGATAGACACGTTGGTACACCACGCCAAGCTCCCTTCAGTGAAGGGCTTATTGCCACAGCAGCTGGGAATGCTGTTGGCAGGCAGCCTTGAGGTACTGGCCGTTTAAGGAGGTGCCTCAGCTGCAGAAAGCCACCTGGCCCAGGTGGCCAGCATCCAATGACTGATGGGTCATATAGGTTATATAGGCCTGGCCAACTTGACCCAACCCAAACGAAGCTCCAGAACTTCCCAAGGCTTTGGTTGGGCCTGTATAACACATAGACTTTTCCCTCTGCCCAGTTCTGCTCCCCGCCCCTCCCTCTCACAGGAGTTGACACTAAGAACATTTTCTAATAAACCTCCTGTGTCCCTCTCAGAGTCTGCTTCCAAGGGAACCCAACCTATGACAAGTCTCAATTCTTATTTTTTCACTAAAAATTCATCTCTTACTAAATAGAGAAAGTGGAACATTATAGGAGGAAATGAGGAATGGAAGGGCATTTTATAATTTAGAAGATATCAGTACAAATAGGTAGCTTTTCCATTAATCCAAAAAGCTCCATTATCACCAGGCAACTCTGGCTAAGAGAATCTGCAAATGGAAAAGCCTTTTTAACCTGCATCTTCCCTAAAAAAATGTAATCTAGTGTGGATATTTTGGGGCTAGTGGTCCTTCTGTGCCACTCAAATCTTCTTCCTTGTGGGAGATGTACTGGTCACAGCAATGTTCCCATTTCTCAACTATCTGCCTACCCAGTGGCCTCAGGCTTTATCCAACTTGTCACCAAAAGGAATCCTTATAGCTCTTAAGATAAAATGCAAAATCATCAGCCAAAGTCTGATGATTCTTCTAAAGTAGACTAAATTTCTACAATATGAAGTGCTTGATAAAGTGGAAACATGGAGGCCACATGCTGTTCCAGAATAGACCAGGGAAGAAAGGAAGTTATTGGAAGCAACAGTTCGTAGTAGCAGGAAGGAAGCAGGCAGGCCATCAACGGGTCCAGATAAAGAGGGGGATGGGGGAGCATCCCAGTCCCCATGAAGCGCTCTGTCACAACTCCTTGGTGTTCCCCAGGGCCCCAGGCCTGCTCCCAGCCCACCTATCAACCCATCCCTGACCATTTACCATATAGTGCACATCTACTCCTGGGCCTAGAAGCTTCCATCCGCACCTGGTGTTAGGGAAGTGGCCACTTCTGCTACTCTGCAGGTGGGTGAGGGAGAAGAGGAGGGTCCATAGGGAGATGGAGCACTGGCATTCCAAGTTAGAATCTTCAACACATTTTTTATAGAAACACTGCTGTCATAAGATAGTGTTTGGGCTCTAGGATACTACTGTACTCCTGCAGCACTGGTTAAATGTGTTTTCCTAGCCTGACCTGGGACCTTAATCAACTTCTATAACCCTGTTTCTGAGAGAAAATGCCATCAATTTTTTTAATATACTTTGATATTGCTTTATTTATTTATTTATTTGCTGTGTTGGGTCTTCGTTGCTGCACACAGGCTTTCTCTAGTTGCGGCCAGCGGGGGCTACTCTTTGTTGTGGTAAGCAGGTTTCTCATTGCAGTGGCTTCTCTTGTTGTAGAGCAACGGGCTTCAGTAGTTGTGGCACACAGGCTCAGTAGCTGTGGTGCACGGGCTTAGTTGCTCTGCAGCATGTGGGATCTTCCCAGCCAGGGATCAAACCTGTGTCCCCTGCATTGGCAGGCGGATTTTTAACCACTGCACCACCTGGGAAGTCCTTTAAAATAAATCTTTGGAGCAAAACCTCTCCATAAGATGAAGCCTCTCTCCCGTTCTACCCCCTCCCCTTCCTCCTCCTCCTCCTCTCTTTCTCCCTCCCTTCCCCCCTCCCCCACATATATCTCAAGCATTAATTAAAGGATCTAACTCTTACAACTTTCTAAAAATATAAGTTTCAGATAGTATGCATTAAGTTCCTTCATTCATTAAGCTCTAGCAAATTTCTACAGACAGAACACACAACAAAGGAAGTCTGTGTGCAGGCCCACCCATGCAGTAGTGCACTCAGATTACACACCCAGGCCCTCAGCTTGCTTGGAGCTCTGCTGCTCACCAGCAGGGTGACCCTGAGCAAGTAACTTCCCCTTTTTAAGTCTTGGTGTCCTCATAATTGTACCTTCCTTAGATTAGCTAGAACTCAAAATGGATCAGGTTTTATTACCATAATGTGACTACCACTGAAATAACTGCAACCAGGCCTATATTTGCTCAGCCCCCAAAAGTCTGCTTTGCTTCCATTTCAGATTAGATATGGTTCCAAAAGGTTTCTTTCAAAATGTCAAATCAGGGAAAAGACTTAGTCATAGTTAAACAATTTGAGGGAGCAATGGTGCCAAATTGACACCATCTGGGAAATCCTCTGTCTATATTTAATGTTTATCTACTCACTTTTTCTTTCCTTTGCATTTTGTCCTGTCGAAAGTATCCAGTTGTAGTGGTGTCTGTTACTCAGATACCCGAGTCATAAAAATGTGCAAATCATGGGCAAACCCTGACCTCACACTCTCTTTCCAGATTTGTGCACTTTGCTTTTTTCGTAACCCACATAAAAGTCAGCGCCTCACATAAAACAGGCTCCATACTGAATGGCATTCGAAGTAGCACAGCTCAGCCTCCAAAAGTAATGAAACTTCACTGGAATCCCAGAGAGAGTGCCAAGGCAGGCCCAATTTGCAACTTCCATAATACTTATAATCCAGTTTTCCCCTTCTTCTTAGTTGCAATATCTCTCCCATCATGTAAGTGCCACGAATTTCTCAATCCCTCAGTCTCCACTTAATATTTTTAAAAAATCTCTCTATAGCTCCTAACCTATATGATGTTCTGCCTTTTTGACTGACCCTCTCCCCTCTTAGTTCAATCTTCTCTTCTCCCTGCTAGCAGCTCTTGCTCCCTTTTCCAAAGTAATATTAAATCAGTCATGCGCCTTGCCTTTCTCCAGCTCTTTCTCTTCATTACAAAGACAGCCTCAGACTTTTTTACAGGAGGGGTATCATGGAAGAAATTGTTACACCAAAATTCATACATCGGAGCTCTGACCTCCTTGTGTAACTGTATGTGAAGATGGGGCCTTTAAAAAGGTAATTAAAGTTAAATGAAGCCGTTAGGGTGGATTTGAAGCCAATATGACTGGTGTCCTTATAAGAAAAGGAAGAGACGCCAGGGAGGTGCACGCACAGAGGACAGGTCATGTGAGGACACAGTGAAAAGGCAGCCGTCTGCAAGCCAAGGAGACAGGCCTCAGGAGAAACCAAGCCTGCTGACAGCTTGATCTTGGGCTTTTCAAAACTATGAGAAGGTAAATTTCTGTTGCTCAAGTCAGCCAGTCTGTGTTACTATGTTACGGCAGCCCTAGCAAACTAATACAAAGGGCTTAGGGCAACAAATTGGTCTAGGCAAGCTTCCCTAAAAACTGTATGTTTACATGGACACACTGCATTTTTATTTAGACTGTGTATTTATTTAATTAGCTTTCATGAGGGTGAGGGTCGAAGAGATTATTTGCAGCATTCAAGCCCCTCCCCCCCAGACCCCTCTTTCCATGACCAAATCCATCTAAACCCCATCTCCTTTACTCTGAGATATTCAAGCATCCTGCTCCACTCTCTGGCCTAAATTCACATCATTTCCCAGCTCTGAAGCCTGCTCGATCCCAACCAAGCAAACCTGCCTCCTTTGACCTTGGGCAGCTGGCCTCTATGACTGGACCTCGGCATACTTTGTGTCCCTTCCCTCCTACCTCATCCTCATAACAGAAATGCTCATGCCATTGCCCACAAGACTCAGTAGTCAGCACACGTACGTAGAGCACTGTGCCCAAGCAAAGGAGGTATACGCTTCCCCTTCTGTATTTGTGTGCTAGGGCCGCAGCAACAAAGTACCACAGATTGAGGAGCTTAAACAACAGAAATTTGTTGATTCACAGTTCTGGAGGCCAGAGCCCAGAGTCAAATTGTTGGCAGGGTTGGTTCTTTCTGAGGGCTGTGAGGGAGGAGCCTCTTCCCTCTCTGGCTTCCACGGGCAATCCTTGGTGTTCCTTGGCTTGTAGATGCCTCACTCCATTCTCTGCCTTCACGTTCACATGGCGTTCTCCCTGTGTGTGTGTCTATGTCCAAAATTTCCTCCTTTTATAAGGATACCAATCATATTGGGTTAGGAGCCCACTCCAGGATGACCTCATCTTAACCAACTACATCCATACGACCCTATTTTCAAAGAAGGTCACATTCTGAGGTCCTGAGGGTTGGGCTTCAACATATGAATTTTGAGGGGAGAACACAATTCAACCCATAACACCCACCTTATACAAAAATATCTCTGAAGTTTCCCAGAGCACTTTAAAGCCATCTGCTCCTCCTTCCTCCCCCCTCCATGGGAGTTGAAGACAAGAGGGAAAATGGCAGAAAACACCATGGTAGAAAGGCCACACCATTTTCAAAAAGAATGTGTGAGCATACGGTCTCTGTACTTCAGCCTCCTCATTATCGATGTGAAGGCACTGGCAAACACTAGCTTGCTGATAACAGTCCTAATTCAAAAATTCTCCAATCTATGGAAGTAATGTACTTCAATTTCAATAATGAAAGGGGGTGAAGTTAAAAGTTCCATAGACTTATTCTGGTGGTCATTTTGTAATATATACAAATATAAAATCATTACTTTGTACACCTGAAACACATATAATGTTATGCCAATTATACCTCAACTTTAAAAAATTTAAAATTTAAATTAAAAAAAATATGTATACCAGACCTTTCCACTTGCACATTAAAAACCCTCCAGTATGTAAATCAACTATACTTCAATAAAAATAAATGAATAAACTTAAATACATAACTGAATAAATAAAACTCTCTGGTGATTTCCCATCATAAAAAAAAGGGGTTCTAGAGCAGGAATTCTTACCCTGAGGTCCATGGATTTATTTGGAGGAATGTGTCTATGGCTCCCCCAAATTACATGCAGAATGTGGATTGATCTTGTGCACCCCTCTGCCTTTCTTAAGAGAGACTCCATGTTTTTCATCAGGTTTTCAAAGAGGCCATGCCTCCCAAAGCTTGTAATCTTTGGGAGGCTAAAAGGCTCGCCTCCGGCAGAGCCAATCACATAGCGACCACCAAGTGGTGCCTGGTTGAGGCCTCCCGTGATCACCTACCACTTTTCTTAGGAATGGGCCTCTCTGACTCAGGTTTTCCCGCCTGTCACCTGTCATCACCACTTCTGCTTTCATCCCTGACTTGATTTCACTCAGCCTGTTTCGCCCACCTCATCCCTGATGAGACACCACTTCTTTGTGGGTGAATCCCCCTGCATTCTAAACTGAATTATTTAATCTCTCCCTACCTCCATCTCCGGGCCTCAGCTGAAAACTGTGTCTGCCCAGATACCAAGTCCCCAGATCTCCAAATCTTCCCTTTATTACACGTCAGAGAGGGTCGTGGTGGGGCAAGGGTCTAACCCTTGAGCTGCTGTGCACTTTCCTCCACCCCACCTTGGAAGTTTAGCTGGACTGAGGTGGAAGGTAAAGGGTGGGACCTTGGGAGGCTTGGATGCAAAGGAGAGCAAGCAGGTTTAGAATCTGGGAACTGGACTAGGTTCCTGTTTGGAGCAACGTGGGCTATGTAGAGCCAGAGGGGACAAATCTAGTCAGAGCTCCCAGAGACTCTAGAGGAGACCAAATACAGACAGTTGTTCCAAAGGCCAGAGACAGGACCTAGATGGTCTTGCAAGGCTAAGACTTACACATCAGAGGGAGACCAAACTCCGATGAAAAGCAAGTCAGGAACAAGTGAGAAGGATCCAGGACCCATGGTCATGGTTGGTCTAAGATACTCGTTTTTGTAATGGCAGTAGCGTGGTTAAGAGCCTAGTTCAAATTTCAGCTCAGCCACTTCCCAGCTGACCTTGGACAAGTTACTTAAGTACTTCATGCCTCAGTCTACTTATCTAAGTGAAGTGAAGTGGTGAGTTCAGTAACTCATGTCGCTTCTCTGAAGTTCCTCTTGAATAGAATTTCTAAATAGAAACACTTGAGTTGATATATTGGTTAAGTCCATTTGGGGCATATGTGTACTATATAAGCACACATACCTTTATCAGCTTGTGCATGAAAACGTCAAAGATTCAGTACAGGATCAGTTTAAGTAATAATATATTTGGCATGATGGTTTTCTCAGCTAATTACTGTTAATTGGTATTTAAGAAGATTTGTACTGCTTCCAAGGAAATTTTTAAAAATTTTATAAAAGAGAGGCAAACTCCTTGCCTTGGCGCTTATGATTTAAATACTTCCCACCCTTTCCCCAGTTATCAGCCCTACAAGATTCCTTCCCTTTCCATCTCTTGAACCTACATTGGTTCTTTTCTCCTTTCTTCAATTACACACAAGTCTTCACTACTCTGGAAAAGCCTTTCACTGCTTCCTCTAGTTACCATCCCATTTCTCTCTGTTCTTTACTTCTGTACTTCTTGAATACATAATCAATATTCCCTGCTTACTGATGAAAATGTCATGGTGCAGACAAAATGGAAGTATGAAGACAAAGCAGGAGTGATGTGTGGAGCCAGGAGTTTTGCAAAATCTGATCTAACTCAATAACTATTTTTTTTTGATGTGGACCATTTTTTAAAGTCTTTATTGAATTTGTTACAATACTGCTTCTGTCTTATGTTTTGGTTTTTTGTCCATGAGGCATGTGGGATCTTAGCTCTCCAACTGGGGCTCGAACCCGCATCCAGTGCATTGGAAGCCGAAGTCTTAACCACTGGACCACCAGAGACGTCCCTAACTCAATACCTATTAACTGCATTAGTCACTGTGTTAGGGCCCCAGGGTACAAAGTGAATCAAACACGGCAGGTTCAGGAATAGGCTTCAGGTCACAGATAATAATGGATGGAGCCCAGATTCAAACTTAGGTGTATGACTCCAGAATCTTCTTTGGATGAATTTATTTGATGTCCAATGGAGAGGCAAGAAATGTGCCACGGGGTTTCGCAGGAAGACATAATTATTAGTGCCATTTCAAAATAGACAAGAAATGAGAGGACTGGGAAAATGAGAGCTTCCGGAGAGAACTAAGGATTGTCCGAGATTCTAAGTCCTCCTGGGTGTCTGTGATTGGCCAGAGCTGAAAGAAAGCTAGAGAACATTAGAAGCTCTTCTGGACTTGATTCTATCCTGTTCAAAGGACGCTAGGTGGGCAAGCAATTGGCAAAGCCCATGGAAACCTGGCTCTCCTCTTGTGCTGGTCAGCATGGCCTTAGAGGCCACAGTCTCTCTACCATCTGCTTCTCCCTTTCTCTCTTTCCCTGGTTCCCTATATCTTCCTATCCTTATTCTCCAAGAAAAGGCCTTTGTTGCACCATTTTTTCTCTTAGTCATTCATCTCAAAAAGTATATATTGTACAATCCTGTAGCTTCTAAGACTGTACCCAAATCTGAATCAGCAGCTGTGACTTGCCTCCCAAGCCCCCAGTCTCAAATCTCCTGCTTAATGGATTGGCCACTTAGATGTCACCTTAGTCTCAAAATATATACAAGTGAACTTCTTCTAATCTTTCCAAAGCTCCCTGCCCTTCCCAATGCCATTTACTGTCCTTAAGGACATCACTATTCTCCCAACCCTTGGAGCCCTCTTCAGTTTCTCTTTAGTCTTCTGGATGTTGTGAGTTCTGTCAATGATTTGGCAGTTTCTTTTCATTTCTTCCCTATTTTCACCCCTGGGGCCATGATCATAGTTCAGGCCATGACCTCCACATGTCATTCAACAATAACTTTGACCTCTGAACAGTTTCTCCCGCCTCTGGCTATCTCTCCCCTTTAGTCTACCCTGTGTGGAGTTGCCAAGCTGATCTGCCTAAATCACAGCTTGGATCCTGTCAGTGCTTGACTAAGAAAAGCTATGACTGCCCACGCTCCACAAGGAAAGATCCAGGCTCCTCAAGACACTGTGGAGGCCTTTTGTAGGCTGCTCTTTGCCTGGCAGGTAGAGACACAAGCAGAACGATCCAGATAGGGAGAAGCTTCGGACTTGACAGAGTCCTGCTCCAACCAGCTTGCCATCCTGGGTCAGAACTTCGGACTCACCCAACCCTCTGCTGGCCAACCAGGATGCCCCATTCTGTGACCACTGTGATTTGAGACATTCTGTTTTCACAGTTTTGAGTAGTAACCCTCTTCCCACCTACTCTACAGATTCCAGGCAACATCAAGACCCCATTCCAATAAGGACTCTATTCAGTACTCTTTAATGGCCTATATGGGAAAAGAATCTAAAAAAGAGTGGATATATGTATACATATAACTGAGTCACTTTGCTGTACACCTGAAACTAACAACATTGTAAATCAACTATACTCCAATAAAAATTAAAAAAAAAAAAGACCCCATTCCATCCATTCCCACCCTTCCAGGAAGCTTTCTCAGAATCTTCTCAGCCCTCCTTCCCTCTTCTGATTGTCTCTAAAGTAATCATTTGTGCATTAATCTACTGCCATCACTAGCTTTCTTGCACTGGCATGTCGAATTGTCAGTTTTCTCCACATCTTTATATGGTCAGCACCAAGCAAGCACTAACACATAATATACAGAGTTATATTTAATGACTCTGCACAACAGATAACATTGTAAAACTTTTAAATATTTCAAATATATGAAGAGTAAAGACACCAGTATAACAGACAACCATGCTACCAACACCCAGATTTAACAGATGCTAATATTTAACAAAATTTGCTTCAGAAATCTTAAAAAAGAAAATTAAAACGTTACAGAGAACAGTTAAAGCTTGCGTCCTCCTCCAACCCATAGATACACTTGCTCCTCCTCTTTCTCTCCAGAGGTCACCACTGTCCTCATTCCCATGAATGTTTGTACTTTTAAGAATATATGTATATTTCTATAATTACGTGCTTTAAAATTTTATACAAATATCATATTGTATCTATCTGTTCTGATGTGACTTTTTTTCCACCTAAGGTTATGTTTTTGAGATTTATTCATTGTGCCATTATAGCAGTTGAATCAATCAGTCCCTATGAGAAAGAGATAGGGAACCTGAAAGATTTAACAGAAGGGACTCTTTCTAGAGGTATGGGGGGGAACTCCTTGGCTGCTGGGGAGTGACCTTTATTACAAAGCAAGGTGACAGATTAATGCCCAGAAAGGCATTATGATGGTCAAATGTGTTGCTTCCCAAGAGCACTTGTGTTTTAAGCAGTAATTTAAATGGCTGGAGTTTTAACAACGGATTTTAAGAGGCAATTTCAGAGAAACTTTCTGACACAACACATATTCAAGCAACTTCTTTCTCCCCTTTCACAACTTCCTCCACAAGCTTATTTTATTTTTCCTCATCCAGAAGAGCTCCTAATCCTCTGACCTTGGAGATGTAGATTTTAAATAGGTCCACGTCTAGCTGTGTTCCATGCTGCTTGTTTCCAGGGCTTCCCCCTGGCTGCAGGAAAAACTGGCTTTTAGTGCTGTCTCACAGTGCCATCTGCTGCCTGAAAGTGGAAAGCACTGCAAGTTCCTTTAGCGTGTATTTTATAGGAGCAGTTTTTTTCTTAAAGGGGACAAGCATCATTTTGGTTTGTTTTGCTTTGTAACACTCACGAACATCTGCATTTCTACGTAACTGAAAACTTTTCCAAAGCTTTTGGTCGGCTAAGAACACATTGCCCAAGGAGTGCATTCTGTCTCAGGGGTCTGAATCTGAGATTGTGCATTTCTAATATGCTCTCAGGTGATGCCAGGGCCCCTGGTCCCAGGACCACATTTGAGTAGCAAAGAGATAGAACAGAGTAGCACATGAGCCTGGGCAGGGGACTTTTACAGATAACCCTCCTTGGAGATGTAGATTTAAAATAGGTCCAGATCCCGTGTCAGATTGCTGTTTGATTTTGTGTTTCCCTGGCTTCCTCCTAGCTACACAGAAAACAGTCACTTATACTTGTCCCACAGTGCCATCTAATGTCTGAGAGTGGCAGGCACCTGAAAATTACTTTACTGTGTACAGTGTTTTATCAGGCGAGTTCCTGCTCTGGAAGGGAACCAAAATTATTTGTTTCTTTGGTGCGTTTTGTTTTGAAACACTAATAAACTTCTGCAGTTCTGTATAACTAAAACTTTTGAAAAGCCTAAAGGTTCTTTAGGAACATTTAAATAAGGGTTTTAGAATTTCCTTGACCACTTGAATGATCTAAAGTTTTGATTTTTATTATGTGCCAGAAATGAGGTTTTCATTCAACTAAGCTGTTGGGGAAGCAAAAATAATTTTCCCTCTACCCTTCTAGGTTTTTGGCTGAGACCTTCCAGTAATATAAGACAGATTAACAGGAGGAAAAACAAACAGAAGTTTAATAATACATATCCTCTTGTATACACGGGAGAGACCCAGAAAAAAAAATGAGTAACTCTTGGAAATGCCCCAAAGAGCAGCCTTAAATACCATCTCCAGCTAAAGACAAAAGAAGATGTTGATGGGGGTAGCTTATCAGGCAAAGCACAGTAAACAAAGGTAAGGATGTTATACGGATGTAAGTCCAAGCTTTCTCAATTGGTAAGAGTTTCTAGAGATTTAGGATCTTCCTCTTTCTGGTACAGAGAGGGAGACACTCTTACAAATGGAGACTTCCCTTATAAATGTAAATGTCTCTTATCAGAAGGTAACTTCTACTGGGTTTTCACAGCTTTTCCTATGTCTGCTGTTTCTTAAAAATAACAAGCTCAAAATCATCCTTATGCCAAAGGGGCATACTTGGGGGTAATATATTCTGTTCCCCTTCAAGGCTTTCACCCCATCAGTATTTTTGGATCTACTGGGGGCAAAGTTCTGTGTCTAGACCTTTGCAGGGATTTGTAGGTAATGAGAGCTCCCCAGGGATGGGGCTGGAGCAGTACAAAATCCGGGTGGAGCGTGGGGGAGCTGCTGGAGGGCCAAGCTTCCCCCAGGAGAGAGATAACTCAGAGGGGCTTCTTGGTGCTTCTTGGGAAAAGATACCAGAGAGGGGCCATCTCTCTCTTTCCCGGGTCTGGAAAATAATCATCTCTAGCAGGAACATTTACAGGCCACACCCAGCATCAGGGCACCAACCAGAAAGCCCCTCTCACCAAAGCATCAGCTGTGGATTTGAGTCAGGATTCTCTAGTCTGCAAAACCTCCATTGTATTTTGTACAGAAGCAGTAAAAGTGCCTCTCCTTCCACTTGGAGTAACCCTTTGTCACAAGGGCACAAATTCAGGATTGTTTTTGCGCCAAACTCCTATAGAGTTTATAATGAAACCATTTTCCCACTTAAAAAATCCTCCTCCTTTACCCATAGGGCTTAGGCCTGGTTCTAAGGGACCAAGGCCATGAGATAAATTTGAGTGATCAATTTCTTTCTGGGGGTTACTCCTCACACAGCCAAGGCTCTGTCACTGTACCAAGTTCGATCCTCTGTTTCTGTAGGGTGACTTTGTTCCTGGGAGGCTCCTCAAGCTGTGCCTAGGTTTGTGCCCTTTCAGTTGCAAGATTTAGAAACCCAAGTCAACTGGATCAAGCAAAAAAAAAAAGGTGGGGGCTTGTGTTACTGGGAAATCTGGGGCTGAACTTCAGGCATGGATGGATCCAGGGGCCCACAGGATGTTAACAGGACTTTCTCTGTTTCTGACCCTTAGTTCTGCTTTTTTCTCTGGCTGACTTCATTCCAGTTTATAAGTGCTTCCTCCATGTGGTTGGAAACATGACCAGCAAAATCTTCAGACTTATTGCACTGCAGCTTAAGATCTGAGGAAAATGAGAGTGGCTATCATTCCCAGTACCCATATATGTGATTCTCAGAGATGCATTCTAAAAAGCCTCACTTGAGTCATATGCCCATCCCTCGAACCAATCAGTGGCTAAGGGGGTGTGGCAGTGAAGTCAAGTGCTGCAGTAGTCCACCTCCATGATGGCCCCCAACAATCCCCACCTCTTGGTATTAATGCTCTTATGTAATGTCCCCCCACATTACATCAGGCTAGTCTGTGCGACCAATAGAAAAATGCAGATGTGCTGATATGTGACTTCTGACACCAGGTTATAAAAGGCCCTGTAGCTTCCTCTGCATCTTTCTCTCAGATCATTCTCTCTGGGAGAAGCCAGCTGCATGTCCTGAAGAGAGGCCCATGTAGTGAGGAACTAATGTCTCTGGCCAATAGCCAGCAAGGAACTGAGGCCTCCTGGTAATAGCCACTAGCCTTCAGATGGCTGTAGTCCCGGGCAATATCTGGAATCCTACCTCATGAGACATCCTGAGCTAGAGCCACTTAGCTAAGCTGCTTCCAAAGTTTTCATCCATAGAAATTGTGAGATAACAAATGTTTCCTGTTGTGAGCTACTATGTTCTGAAGGAATTAGTTATGCAACTACAGATGACTAGCACATGTGCCAACTTTTGTGGTCAGGGAAACCAGGTAATATAGTTGAAAGCCCCATCAAAACCAGGACTAAACCAAAGGGGACAAGTGGAAATTTCCCAAAGGAAAGCTGTGGTGCCAATACCAGAAAAATGGAGATCTTGCTGATCTTTGAAAGGATGATGGACAGGCCAAAAGAACAGCTGTCTAATACTATTCCTCATACAAGTAGGTGTTCAGCCACCTGCCAGGCCATCAAACCTGCCCAAGTTGGCCTCAAGCTCAAGGGTGGCCTTGGCTTCAGTTATTACTACTACTACTACTAGAGGATTAATTATCAAATGTACAAAGATATTTCTGGTCCTAATTTTCCCTGTTACCAAGAGATGGGTCTTGGCTGCCAGCTGGGTGACTGTGGACAAGTTACCTCTCTAAGACTCAGCTTCCTCATCTGTAAAATGGGTAACAGTTGTATCTACCTCTTGGGGTGATGGCAAGGATTAAATAAACATGTGCTTAGCCCAGTACTTCCCATGTGATAAATCCCAAATATATGTTGCTGTTAGAGTATCTGGATTGGCCCTAAATGGAATCACAAGGGTCCTTAAGAGAGGGAGGCAGAGGGAGATTACACACACAGAAGAGGAGAGGACATGGAAGTAGAAGTTTGAGTGGTGCTGCCATGAGCCAAGGAATGCTGGCAGCCACAAGGAGGAAGAGGCAAGAAACAGTCTCCCTTAGAGCCTCTAGAAGGAGCAGGGACCTGTTAACAACTTGATTTCAGCCCAGTGAAACTGACTTCAAACTTCTGGCTTCCAGAACTGTAAGAGAATAATTGCCTGTTGTTTTAAGCCACCAAGTTTGTGGTAATTTGTTACAGCAGCTATAAGAAATTAATACAGTATTATTATCTAAAAAGTCACCTGCCGCTGTCTAGTCCACGGCAGGCAATGTAAAAGAAGATGCAGAAATGGGAGTGGATTAGCAATTAGACTTCTTCATTGTTCCTGACCCTTCCTATGAAATATACAGAAATAGCCTATATTACAGAAATGTAGGTATTCACTTTTACCTTGCAAACTAAAGAGATTTAAAAAAAAAACTGGCAGAAAATTTGACCTGAAAGTTCTAAAGAGAAAAAAAGAGATTTTAAACTGGTACTTACGCTTCTTTACTACCAATGGCATAAACTTCTGTGAGACCTACTCTCCTAAAAATAAACTTTATTTTTTTTAATTATTTATTTTTTTATTTTTTGGCTGCGTTGGGTCTTCGTTGCTGTGTCTGGGCTTTCTGTAGTTGCGGAGAGCAGGGGCTACTCTTCATTGCAGTGCACAGGCTTCATACTGTGGTGGCTTCTCTTATTGCGGAACACAGGCTTTAGGCGCGTGGGCTTCAGTAGTTGTGGCACACGGGCTTAGTTGCTCCCCGGCACGTGGGATCTTCCTGGACCGGGGCTCGAACCCATTGGCAGGCAGATTCTTAACCACCGTACCACCAGGGAAACCCTAAGACAAAACTTTAAATTGTATAAATACACCTGTTTTGGATCTCTTTTCCGACAATTCTCTTTAGAATGCTTCTTTATCAACTTATCACCTTCAAATTTTGATAGGCTGAGAATATTGCTAGTAAAATTTGTCAATGGAGTAAAGACTTATCTAAGTCATCTATTCAAATTCTGTTTGCAGACTTCTATTTCGGGAATGTAATTAAAATCGACTACAGAAGCTTTAATTCTCACAGGAGGTAATCTCTGATGGCCAATCTCTTTTGTGAATTCTATTTCAATGTTATATTAATTACACGTTGCATTTAATTAAAACTCCTACTTGTGGTCCTTCTCCTATGCTTTATGCCTTGATATTCCTAAGGTGAACCTGGCAGTCATTGCTCTGTATGTGCATCATGTGTATGTTTTGTACTTACAGGCAGTTTCACAGTGTAGAAAATTAGAATTTGTGCCTTAAAATTCATAATGTCTGGGGGACTCTTTCCAGCAAATGTTGCCCCCGTCGATGGAGGGTCTGTAGCTCTAATATCTTGGTCTTACCAAGCCACCTTCAAAACTACCCTATCCTGGGTGCTAGGGCAAAGTATGTTAGAACTGCAGGGCACAGATGCCTGGGTGTTATACAGAGAAAGACCCAGATGGTACAGCCATAGAGACAAGAGCTCCTGCTGCTCACTGATTTAATTATTGTGTGTCGATACCAAAAATAGAAGCAGATTCTACCTCTCCTTTCATGGCTTCCCACTAATGACTTAATGATGGATCAAATGTCAAAACTTCCAGAGCTTCAAAATCCTGATTTCACAGTAATTGAGCTCCTTTGAAATTGTCATGACCATGTGACACAATGACAAAGGAGATGGTTGTGAGAGGCAGAAACCTGGGAGAACAGCAGCATGCAAGAGAGAGGACTGCAGCCCATATGCCCAATACTTAGACACCATACGTGGTAGGTGGCTGGGCCAAGGCTCACGTGCGTGAGGGGATCTGAATGTGAGATCTTTTAAACATCAAATTATACACCATGATTTTCAATGTTTGGATCATCTGGATCTTGACACCCTTATCTTATGAGCACTGAGGCTTTATCATGACTTTTCATCTATAGCCAAATGCATGCTTTTTACCTTCTGCAGCTGACTCTGCTTTGGGCTCCTGTTGAGTTTGTTCTAAACTGAAAATAAAATTACATTTAAAGATAACTGCTCAGGGTCAGAGACTTGGTGGGTAATAGGGGAAAGGGAGGTCCCTGAAGCCAGCCAGATCCTTCCATAATGCCACATTGCCTGCCTAAGTGGTGGGACATAGATTTATTCATGTAACTCATTACTCACCAGAAAATTCAGAGGCAATACAAGGAGGCAAGTTGTTGGGTACAGCAATACAATATTTCCTCAAATGATCATTGCATCTGCTACCACAACTAATAATTACAATTAAACTTCCTTAATGACTACACCAGTAACATTGACTTTGTGGTTGAGCTGAAGCATATTGTTGTGTTTTCTATAATGAAAATCTGTTAAATAAATCAATTGTGTAGACAAGACTATTGAGTGGAGAGGCTGTATTCGATCCCTTTAGAGGCAACCATTTACATACAACATGTAAACACTTGATATGCTAAATATAAGCACTAAATCCATATGCTGATGACAAAAATTTTTATCTGTTTGCTAAAATTGGTTTCCTGGGCAATGCATCATTAGTCCAATTACAGACACTATTATATATATTCTTGAAAGCATGAAAACACGTTTTGCTTTAGATCAAAATATTCCTGCTGTTCTCTAAACGAATATGCTGTTCTTACTTCAGTGTAATTATTGAGCTGGACCATTTCTAAAGTAGTAGAAATCTGGTCTAACCATGTCACTTTATGAGTTAGTACACTGAGGCTCAAGAGCTTCAGTGATGGAAATATACATCATCTTGTGACAATCAGGCTACTGTCACAGACTTGAGCAGTTTCTTTCATAAGTACAAAGAAGGTTCAGAGTCATTGGCACTTTCCTGCTGCTGCTGCTACTGCAAGCTACTACTTCTGCCATCTATTCCTCCCCCAGCTGTTTGGTTGGTATAGTCAATTGGCAGTTGGCATGCACTTCAACCTCTTTCTCATGTGTGTGCTCCACTACAGGAGCCAAAACGCTAAAAGCTACATTCCCCAGTGGAGGTGAGGTGGGCGGCATTTTCCTGCTGCTTCAGTGCTATGGCTGGCAAGCACAGTCCTGAAGATGTGGGGTTTATGCATCCATGATGTGGGGTCTAGTCAGCCTGGTGGATGTCAAGAGGCCACTGTAGCCATGGAAACTAGATTTTAGCTGTGCATCCAATCATTATAGAAGCAATCCCTGCTTTTCACCTTCTTCATTGCACAAATAAACATCATTTCTGGAGAAAAAAAATCTTCCTCAAAATACAAATTTAGATAGACAGCATAGGAAAAAATATGGAGGCACTTGAAAAGTTTTGTACTTGATCTATAAGAAATGAGGAGCAGTTAAATGCTTTTAGCGTGATGACAGTGGTGTTTTAGAAAGATAAGTCTAACAAGAATTAGAGGAAAAGAAGGTGGAATCAGGTAAGCTGTCTAGTAGGCTATTTTCATAGAGACTTCGTTCTTTTGTTCATTTGACACTTATCAAGTTGTTATTACTCGCCAGGCTTTGCACCAGATGCTGAGGCTACAACTGAAGCAAGACTGACTCTGCCTTAGAGAAGCTTATAGTAATTAAGTGAGAAATGATAATCCAGCATAGTAAATGCTAAATAGAGGATGCTGTGAAAACACGAGAACAAGTAGAAAAAGCAACATTTAAGCTGTCAGGAGTGACTCCACTGAAGGATGAGGCGAACTGGTGGGAAGGGCCATCCAGGCAGAGTGAAAAGCACCTTCAAAGGCTTAGATGTGAGGGAAAAGAGGAACTGGAAGAAGTTCGGTATGTCTAGAACCTCTGAGTTGGAAGGTGGGGAAGAGGAGGGTGAAATAGGGAGAGATGAGATTGAAGAGAGAGAATGAAGCCTTGAAAGACTTTCCAAACCCATTTAGAAGTTCAGGATTTCTCTAGGGAGCAACAGGAAGCTGCTTAAGCAGAGCAAAGACATGAGTACATTTGCACTGTAGAAATTCATTGTGGCTGTCCTACAGAAAATGGATCACAGGTGAGGAAACTGGAAGTTGATGCCCTAGGCCAGGAACAAGACAACAATGGCCTAGATTAGGGCAATGGCAGATGGCAGTGGAGTGGACCCAAACCCTTTCCCAAGAGGAATCTTCAAGACATCCCTTTGTACAGTTTTTCTAAAAAAATAATTTTAGGTTTTCAAATTGCATAAGTAGAATTGTGGGCTTTGATACACCTGTCACTTGGCCACTTTGGAGTTGCCTAACCACTGGACACCATTAACAGGCACCACCATACATTCAACAGCAGCTGCTAGAATGAATGGCTTAGGGCCACAGAGAATATAACCAATTCCTATAAGTAGTCGTGCAAAATTAAATTGATTTTGTGATGCCAAATGTCTCCCTTGGTCCTCCAACTGAATTCTTAGTTTCTAGAAGGCAAGGCTTGTGGTGTGAGATGACCCTGGAGTGGAAGGAAGGGGTCATCTCATGGAGGACTTTGTAAAACCCAGTAAGGATTTCATCTTTATCTGAAGAACAGTGGGAAGCCGTGGAGGTATTCTAGGTAGGGAATTGACATAATCAGACATGCTTTTTTTTTCATGTTAAAAAAAACTTTTTAAACTAAAAATTCAACATAGGCAAAAGTACAGAGAATAAGTATAAGAAACCAGCAGATAACCATCACCCCAAATTTAACAGCTATTAACATCTACTACACTTGATTCATCTATCCCTTTTTTCCTTCTCTCTCTCTTTTTATTTTCATTTTCTTTTTGTTGTTTAGTTTTTATTTCCTAATCATAAACTTAACTTTGCAATCCAGTTAAACTTGGAGGGGGATGAGGAAAATATGGAACCCAAAGAACTGCAGTGGGAGCACAAAGATGATAGGATATTTTGAGCAGATGGGGAGGAAGCGGTGCTCTCCTGAGCTACAGGAGGAATGGTCTGGTGGTTAAGATAAAACACAAATCAAATTTATAAGATTTGTCCACAGTCAGCAATGGTGATCTTTTTCCTGTTCTTGCCATTCCTGGACCCAAAGCACTCCATGGCTTCCACAATATTCATGTGCTCTTTCCCCTTGCCAAAGACCACATGCCTGCCATCCAACCACTCAGTCTTGGCAGTGCAGATGAAAAACTGGGAACTGTTAGTGTTGGGGCCAGCATTTGCCATAGACAAGATGCCAGTACCCATACGCTTCAGGATGAAATTCTCATCATCAAGTTTCTCCCCATAAATGGACTTGCCACCAGTGCCATCATGGCATGTGAAGTCACCAAAGCAGGAAACTTTATAACCAAATCCTTTCTCCCCAGTGCTCAGAGCACGAAAGTTTTCTGTTCTCTTTGGAACTTTGTCTGCAAAGAGCTCGAAGGAGATGCGGCCCAAGGGCTTGCCATCAACGGCGATGTCAAAGAATATGGTGTGGTTGACCATGACTGGGCGGCTCAGGAGGCTCAGGGGCAGTGGCGTCTGCAAGCCCTCTCTCTCTTTTTTAAAATTGAAATACTAAAAAATAAATCCCAGGGACTTCCCTGGTGGTGCAGTGGTTAAGAATCCACCTGCCAATGCAGGGGACACAGGTTCCAGCCCTGGTCTGGGAAGATCCCACGTGCCTCAGAGCAACTAAGCCCATGCGCCACAACTACTGAGCCTGTGCTCTAGAGCCCTCGAGCCACTACTGAGCCCACCCACCACAACTACTGAAGCCCACGGGCCTAAAGCCCGTGCTCTGCAACAAGAGAAACCACTGCAATGAGAAGCCCACACACAGCAACGAAGAGTAGCCCCTGCTCACCACAACCAGAGAAAGCTCGTGTGCAGCATCGAAGACTCAACACAGCCAAAAGTAAAATTAATTAATTAATTAATTACAAAAAAGGAAAGAACAAGTTGCACTTAAAAATAAATAAATAAATAAATGAATAAATAAATAAAAAATAAAAACAAATCCCATACGTTTTGACATTTTACCTCTGAAAGCTTCAGTGCACATATCTAATAAATAAGAACAATTTCTTACATAACCACATCATTATCACATCTAATAAAATTAACAATAATTCCCTAACATTATCTAATACCTACTCCATATTCCCCAATAGTCTCAAAAAAAACCAAAAACCTTTTTTTACTGTTGGTTTTTTGGAATCAGGATCTAAACAAGGTCCACATATTGTGTTGATTAGGCCTTTTAAATTTCTTTTACTTTATAACAGTCTTCATTCCCTCTTTTTGTTTCATGCCTTGACTTTTGGAGGAAACCAATGAGTTGTCTTGTGGAATATTCAACCCTCTGAATTAGTCTGGTTACTTCCTCATTATGTGTTTAACTTGTTCCTTCATCCCTCATATTTCCTCTAAAGTAGAAGTTAGATCTAAAGGCTCAACTGGATGAAGGCCCAATGGTTTGGAGAACACAGCATTTCATAGGCAATTCTATACACTTCATCTTGATCATATCAAGAAGCATAAAATGTCTGTCATCCCCCTTTTAGACTGAGCAGTGGGTTCAGGTGATCACAGGCCTATCCATCCATTGTAAAGATGCTTGTCCTTTACAAACAGTGAGTGATCAATGATGCGATACTTTGGCCTCCTGATATTCTCTAGTTCCATGGTAGCCTTTCCTTCAGTGGTTTTATCATCCCTTGATGATTATTATCTGCATCAGTTACTTCATTAGGTGTGTCAAAAGTGGTGATTTTATAATTCTGCCACTCCTCTTGTGTTTATTAGCTGGAATTCTTCTATGGAGAACATTTTTCCATCAATTAAGACTATTTGGCAATCCTCAAACAGGATCATTATGCTCAACAAAGACTAATCCTTTCCACTTCATGACCAGTTTTCAAAGCAAGGTATTGATGACCTAGCTACTTCCAATGGCAATTAGTAAGTCTATTTGTTTGTTTTGGCATTCTCTTTCTTTTTATACTATCAATTCCAACTCATGGATTTTCATATACTCAATGTGTTTTAATCCATTCTATTATCATTATTTTTATGCCCAAATTGTCTCATTTTAGACCAATGGGGGCCCTTCAAGGTGGTTCCTGTTTCCCTTTGACACACTTGTTAGTCTTTGATCGCTTCCTTGCTACCTGGCAGGAAAAGGGTTATCTCATGCATTTCATGCCACTGACCTGGAATCGGCCATTTCTCCACGGAGCCCTGGTTCCTTTTAATTGGAGAATGGCATTTAAAGACCAGAGTCTGAGTGGTAAGAGTAGATTTGCTTTTGAGTAGATCACTTAGACTACATTGAGAAGAAAAGAAATATAGGAGGACAGAGTGGATACAGGCGGACCAGCTAGGAAGCTATTGCGGTAGCCAAGATCAGGGGGCTTGGATAAGGGAAGTAGTGCTGGAGATAGGGTGAAGTGGATGGACTTAAGAGCTGTTAAGGAGGTGCAATTGACAGGGCTTGGTGAAGGAGTGGAAATGATGGATGACAGAGAGGGAAACACCAAGGTTGACTCCTAGCTTTCTGGTAGATTGATATTTACAGAGAAAAAAGAATGTTGGAGAGGAACCGATATGTATGGGAAGATCAGAAATTCAGCTTAGGGCCTGATGAGTTTGAAGAGCCTTTGAGTCAGGCAAGAGCTGTCAAGTAGAAGGTGAATACAGATATCTAGCACTCACCAGAGAGGCCTGGAATAAGCGTAAAAATTTGTGTGTAGTCATCTATACATAAGTGGTGGTAATCTTTTTTCTTAATAAACTCTGGTTCTTTATATATTATGGAAATTAATTGTGACCGTAATTTATGTTACAAATATTTTCTACTAGTCTACTATTTGTCTTTAACCTTTAGTGTCTTTTAAAATGGGACAAAAGGTTTAAGTTTTACTTAGTCAAAATTATTAACATTTCCCTTGATAGTTTGTGAACTTTTTTCTTCCTCGGGATGACCAACTCTGCATCCGGTTTATAAACATGTTCCCATATATATATATTCTTTTAATGTTTTTAGAGTTTTTTTTTTTTACAGTTATACCCTCAGTCCCTCTGGCATTCCTTTTTTGTTTATCTTGTGGAGTAGGAGTCCTTTTTTCCCCAATGGATAGCTAATCATTCCAACACTTCTGACCAGGCTGTCCTTTGAAATACCAACTTTATCTATTATACGCTAACTTTTCACATATATGAGTCTATTTCCAAACTCCTTATTCTGTTTCACTGATTTGGTTTCTTTATCAGTACCTAGTTGTAGAGAACATTTTGATATCTGGTGAAGTGTTATCTCTAGATGGGTATTATTAAGTTCTAGTTCTGAGATTTAATCCCCTTCTTTTGTTAAAGAATCCACAAGGTCCATTCTCTGCTTGCATTTGTCATTACAAAATCTCATTGTACACATTACAGTTCCCAGGTTTACTGGAAATTTTCCTTTATATTTTAGGTTGAGAAAAGATTATAATTTTAGCATCAGTCTTTCTTAAATCACACCACACTGGTGTATTGTGAGATACTTTCTGTCAGCAAATCCTCTCCATGAGGTCTAGATTCTGGTGAATTTCTAATAGTATTCATTTCTTTTTTATCTTGTGTCTGCATTTAAGAGTCTTTCTATATATATATATATATATATATATTAATATTTTTATTTTATTTATTTGGTTGCAATGGGTCTTAGCTTTTGCAGGTGTGCTCCTTAGTTGTGGCATGCATATGGGATCTAGTTCCACGACCAGGATCGAACCTGAGCCCCCTGAATTGGGAGCGTGGAGCTTACCCACTGCGCCACCAGGGAAGTCCCTTTTCTATGTTAATTTTGATTGATCTCTAGCCACCCATTAAGTACCTCCTTTAGACTAGGAAACTGAGTTATCTCAGTCTTTTTGTGTTTAATTGAATGTCATCAAATGTTAGCTTTGCTTTTATTCTGACAAGTGGGCAAACTCTTCCCATTGTAGAATTTAAGCAGCAAAAGAGCACTGAGGAGAATGTCTAACTTTTCAGCAACTTTTAGAAAAATGTTTTTCACTGCTCTGAGACCATTAAGAATGTGTGTGAGTGAAAGTTTTGTGTGAAGCTAACTTTGTAGCTAGTAAAGGAGGGGTGGCTTGATTGCTATTACCTGCCCAATGCATTTTTTTTAACTAGAAAAATGAAATATAACATCTTTTAACTTGAAAAGAAAAAAGAGCATGACATTAATCTGACCAAGATGTGACTAGTAAAAGTTTTCACTATTCATCAAAATCCTTATCATTTAAACTATTATAAGGATTTTTAATGTGAAAAATGCAACAGAAATTAGTTATACAAATAGCCTTTGTCAGAAATCCTTCCAGCCTGGAGTCTGCCACACATACAGAATTTTGAAACCAATTAGACTTCAGTCCTTCTAGAAAAGGAACTTAAAAAAAAAACCCCACTCATTTACATACTGACAAGTCATTTGCATGTTCATTGAATGTCTCATAAATCCCCAAACTCACCTTGCCCACACTTACAAAGCCATGATATATTTGTAAATTTTCCCCCTCAATCCTTTACAGGGGCTATAGCGACTTTGTCTCTTGTCCAAAATTTTCTCGCCTGCAAACTCCAATTCATCTATCAAGATCCAGTTCAAATGTCACCTCCTCTGAGAAGCCTATTTTTATTTTCCCAGGCAGAATTAGTCACTTTCCTCATAGTAGACCTTCCTTACTTCTGTAGGTATCAGTTTACTTGCTTAGCAGCCTTTCAAAACTCAGAGTTCCTCAGCACCAAAAAATATTCCACGGTAGTTGTGCTCAATAAATGGAATGAATGAAGGAATATTAAAAGTTGAGATTTTCTTATTTTTCTCTTCTTGATATTCCAGTCCTTATTCTTTTCCTTATAATTTTTTCAATAATAATAATGTCTTGTTTTTCATAGTGTTTTACATTTTCTTGAGTAACTTCATTCGTTTCTTTTCAGCCTTTCAACTATCTTTTGACGGGCAGGTGGATTCCCCCCACCTCATTTTTATCAATGAGGAAACCGAGACCCAGAAATGCCAAGTGCTGTATGATTGCCTAATTGTAAGAGAATCAGAAATGGATCCTGGGTTTTCTGACAACTAGTCTAATGTTTTTTTCCATGATGTGATACTTTTTCTACAATATCTTCGATTCCCCAGAGATTTAGTTGAGTTAAACTACAAAAACATGCAAAGCAAATGGCATTTTAATGTGAAACTTTGAAAACTTTCCTTTAAATAAGGAAAAAGAAAAAAATGATTATTCTTACCACTTCTAATTCATCATTCTTGAATGTCTTAAATATTGCACAATTTAAAATTTATGAAAAGAACAGTTTAAAAAGCAGAGTCTACTCTTAAATCTCTAACTTTGTATTTTCTTTAATTCTGCTCTGAACGATATTATTTGTTTTAATCTGAAAGAGAACCCACAAATCTTGATTTTTTTTTTTTACTGGTACCCTACATACAAAAATTACACTGGCATGCTTCATACATTTTTGGATGAATTATGTCCCTTTATAACATCCACATAAAAAATTTTCTGAGTTACATAAAGAGAGAAAGCAGTACCAAAATATGTTCTTGGTTATTGGCCATTTCTTGAACTTGTGCAACCAAATGTATGAATGTTCCAAAATTATTCATCTACTGATTTGGAACTTGGCATATATTGTTCCACGTAATTGGTGTTCCCAGAATTTCTTCCTTTGTTCCTCTTTTCTTCTTCAACTGTATGTTCTCCTTGGATGATCCCAGCTCTTCCTATGGCTTCACCTTCTAGGTGCCAGCTTACAACTGCCAGCATCTTAACTCCATCTGTGATCAATGCTCTTCACTAAGAATTCTCTCAGGCTACTTGATACTTCTTCCTTGACGTCTCAGTCAAACTGAACATGGACTTATTATTTTCTCCATTCCTGGAGTTTTGTCTCCTCCCTCCTACCCCCTCCACAAATCCTGTAGGACCCTCTTCTCTATTCCCAGGGCTACTTCCTTGTCTCTGGCCTAGTGTAGCCCAAGAGTGTCTTATCTGATCCTTTGGTCCCCTGTCTTTTCCTACTCTATCCCCTTCTTCATACTGCTGTTAAATATTCCCTCCCAAAACCAAATCTGACAGTCCAATTTCTTTGCTTAAAATTCTTCCCTGGAGAAAAGACAAATCTCCCATGCAGAAGAATTCTAAATAATTTATATAGATAGTCCACCCTCAAGAAGGTGGAGCTTCACACACACACACACACACACACACACAGAGCACCTTCTTTTTTTTTTTTTATAAATTTATTTATTTATTTATTTTATTGGCTGTTTTGGGTCTTTTTTGCTGTGCGCAGGCTTTCTTTTTAGCTGCGGTGAGCGGGGGCTACTCTTTGTTGTGGTGCGCGGGATCCTCATTGCCGTGGCTTCTCTTGTTGTGGAGCATGGGCTCTAGGCGCATGGGCTTCAGTAGCTGCAGCACATGGGCTCAATAGTTGTGGCTCACGGGCTCTAAAGCACAGGCTCAACAGTTGTGGCGCACGGGCTTAGTTGCTCCGAGGCATGTGGGATCTTCCTGGAGCAGGGATCGAACCTGTGTCCCCTGCATTGGCAGGCGGATTCTCAACCATTGAGCCACCTAGGAAGCCCGAGAGCGACTTCTTGAGCGCAGGCTGCACTAAATTACTTCTCTCCAAAGAGTATAGTATGGAAATTGTGGAGGATCAGGGGTGAGAGGAATAACTTACAGTCAACAAACCTGGCAAACACTATTCAGCCAGGTGATCAAGGTCAACACCACCAGTGATAAGCCATGTTGATAGTATGTTCCCTTAATATAATATGATAATAATGGCATTTTAGCTCTGTGGTCTTCTTGACAGAAACGCATACCCATCTCGTCTAATCACGAGAAAAACACAAGACAAATTCCAGTAGATGGGCATTCTACAAAATACCTGACCAGTCCTCCTCAAAACTGTCAAGGTCATCAAAACCACAAAAAGTCTGAGAAACTGTCACAGCGAAGAGGAGCCTAAGGAGACATGATGATTAAATGTGATGTGGTATCCTGGATAGGATTTTGCAACAGAAAAAAGACATTGGGTAAAAACTAAGGAAACGTGAATAAAACATGGGCTGTAGTTTATAATAATAATGCATCAGTGTTGGTTCATTAGTTGTGACAAATGTACCATACTAAAGTAAGATGTTAACAATAGGAAAAACTGGGTATGCAGTATATGGGAACTCTCTGTACCATCTTCACAACTTTTACGGAGATCTGAAACTATACTAAAATTAAAAATGTATTTAAATTTTTTAAAAAGAAAAAAAAAGTGCTCCTGTCTACCTGTTACCTATAGGATTAATCCAAATCCAATATCATTAACATTAGAAAACCCTTCACAATCTGGTTCCATCTACCACTTCAGACAGATTTTCTGCCACTTCCTACATATCCAGTGCTTGACTCTCAATTAACTGCACACAAAGTCCTGTTTAACACAAATACACATGATGTGTTAGTTGCACTCATTCTAAAAGGCATTAGGTATTATAAGCTTCTTAAAAAAGCAAAGTAAACTGCCTTCTCCACTACCTTACTCATCATCCAGACAACCTCCTACACAATGTCTTCTGCCTCTACCACTATAGGACATTGTTCTTTCAAAGAATTCCGATATGAATGATCAGGGCAAAATATTAATACAACAGAAAAAAACAGTTTTGACCTCAATTTTGTAAGTTTCGTATAATTTCAATTTTGTAAAGACACACAAAAGAAAAAAGGGTCTTTATGCCCAGGAAGAGAGAAAAAGAATAGGAAGGAAATCCTTAAAAAGTAAAATGGTGTATTATAGACAATATTTCTTGCTTTTTTTGTGCATTCTTTTTTTAAATTATGAAATATAATATACATACAAAATGTATGACAAACACATGTACTCTTAAACCCAAAACCAAAACCAAACACAATGTAACTGTCACCCATGTCAATAAAATAGAACCTGACAGGTTCTCCACATGCAACCTCCTTGACCATGACCTTCAACCTCCCCAGAAGTAACTCCTAACTCCTGATAATCAAATCCTTGTTTTTCAAGTTTCTTTGTTTTGTTTTACCCCTAAGTATGCATCCTGGATTGAGTATTGTCTGAATGGAATCATACCATTTGGATTCTCTCTCTCTCTCACTCTTGTTCGCTCTTCTTTTTTTTTTTTTTTTTTTTAATTTATTTATTTGGCTGCACCAGGTCTTATTTGGGGCACATGGGATCTTTTAGTTGCGGCATGTGAACTCTTAGTCGCAGCATGTGGGATCTAGTTCCATGACCAGGGATTGAAGCCCAGTCCCCTGCATTGGGAGCGTGGAGTCCTAGCCACTGGACCAACACTTCCTTTTTTTCGCATTATGTTTTTGAGAATTCATCCACGTCACAGTATGCAGTTGTGTATTTTTATTGCTATTATTTATTCCATTGAATGACTATATCACAATGTATATTCCCATTTTACTACAGATAGACTTGGATTTTCATTTTGGGGGCTATTACAAATCATGTCGCCATGAACATTCTTGAAAGTTTATTTGTCTATGATGTGCATGCACAAGTTTTTCTGGGGCATATACGCAGAAGCAGAACTGCTGGGCCATAGGCTATGTTTATCTTCCACTTTATTAGATAATGCCAAACTGTTTTCTAAAGCATTTGTGCTAATTTATATTCCCACCAGCGGTGTATGAGAGTTCCTATGCTCCACATTATTCTCAAAACCTGATATTGTCAGTCATTTTTTTTTAAAGAAACACCTTTTTATTTATGTATAATTGGCATTCTTTTAAAAGACTGCAAATTAAAATTTTTGCCAATCTGGTGGGTTTGTAGTGGTATCCCACTGTGGCTTTAATTTGCATTTCCCTGCTTGCTAATGAGGTTAATGGAGTTTTCTCAGGCTTTGATTGGTGGCCAAAGATTCCTACTTGCAATTTCAAGCCTATCCTGTTTCTTGTCTAACTTCCCTTATTCCCATATCAAAGTTCAGATGAATACCAGTGTCTCAGTTACAAATTTATTGACTCTTGGCTCCAAACTCACCCTTCTTCTACTTTGTAGTACTGGAGCTGGTCTCTGCAAACCCCATTTTCTCCTTTAGCAGCTGGCTCCACGTTAGGTTCTGCCAATAGGGGACGCCAGAGGACTTCCCTGCTTCCTGTTTGTTTATTTGTGTCTTCCCACTGCTGCGATCGGCTCGACTGGCTCGATGAGCAAGTGGTCCCTGCAGCGTTCTCTGAGCAGTGTGGGCTGCTTTTACAGTTCTGCCCAGCCGCCACCAGTGGGTTTCTTCTTCCCTCTGGCTGGCGGTGGATGATGTGTTCCTGCAGCAGTCACACTATCACCTAGAGGTCTGAATCTCAGCTCTGGGGGAGTGGGAGCGGAGGCGGGGGGCGGGGGGCGGAGGCGGGGGCGGGGGGCGGGCAATCTCCGAGTTTTCTAAGTTCCTTCTTTGTTTGCTTTTCCCTCAGCCCTGGAAGTGGCAGCCTCTTTCCCTAGTGGTTATTTCTGTTACACCTTTCAGTTCTCTATATTTCAGTAGTTAGCCACCCTTTGCCTAGTTAACAATACTTTATATTCAGTTTACCTTGTTCAAATCACTGGTGTGATTCCCGTTTCCTGGCTGCACCCTGATTCTGATTTTGATCCCTCCTTTATCTATATCTGTATATATAGATTTCTCTATCAAATATATCTATATTTGATCTACTATCTGCAGTTTAGAGGCAGTTCCCCAGTTCTTGCATGGACCCCAGGCTAATGAAAAGATATCATACTGTAAAAGTTACCAGAACCAGAAACGAGGGGCAGAGGCCAAGGTAGAATATAATAAGATCTGGGGATTGAGATGTTAAGCAAGTTTCCATAACAGGACCTAGGGTGCAGTGACAAAGTCAGAATTAAATAATGTGAAAAGACAGCTGAGTGCCTATGTCCAGCCTTGCAGGTGGCTGGAGACTGTTAAATGCTTCCTGCCTTAGGTCACATTCATTCTAGGATCTGGATCAGTGTTGATTTTATAGGTGTGGCCAAGACTTGACATGTTACTTTCTCCCTTGTAATTATTTCTGCTGTATACATGTCTCCTCCTCCACTGGTCTGCATGTTCCTGAGGCAGAGCTTTCTCTGGCTCACCTTATTATATCTCCCATTGTACCTAATTTGGTGCCTGGAATATAGTGACAGTATATTTGGAAATATTTGTTGAGTGAAGAAAGGAATAGGCCTGGGTCTGAAGTGAAGAAATAGGGACTGGGGTGTGGTTGTTGGGGATGGAGAAGAAGCTGTGCATTCAAAAAACATAGACCTGCACAGACAATGAAATGCGATGAGAAGCCGGGACCAGTGAAGTGTGAGAGAGATGCTAGGCTGGAGCAGGGTAAGCTGGGTTGAGGGGATGGAAATCCTATCTGGCAAACTCAGGAGAGGAAAGTTGTGTGTGTGTGTGGGGGGGGGGTCCCTGGGGTAGCTGTTTGTATAAAGGAGATTATATATGTAGAGTTTTTATACATATATAGAGAGACAGAGACAGAGAGACAAGAGAGGTCAGAGAGTGGCTGAAAGTGGAAACTTAATATGTAAATTAAGAGATAATTATATGCACAATACAGTGGTTATTTACCTTATGGAGAGGTTTGTTATAGGGTTGCTCATAAAAACAAAAATAGCAACAAAAGACGAGGTCCAGTAAGATATTTCAAATTTGATTCCGTTCTCCTGGCAAAAAAAAGTTTTGTGTAGTTTTTCAGAAATAACATCCACAGGTTCAAGTGAGTGTGTGCTTTCTTATTTTTCTATTTTTCTTTAATTATGAAATATTTTAAATGTGACTTTTTTTAATGGACCTTAGTACACAGATTTGGATTAATTTTAATCTTTTGTTCAGGACTATTCTCACCATTATTCCATTCATGACACTTTCTAACTACTATGTCTGTCTATCTATCTGTCCATCTATCTAATTAAATTTACAATTAAGTAAGCAGCAGTGAACCCACATCTAACATGAAAGCTAGGACTTGTACAACAATGTACACCCAGCTATGTAGTCTTCAGCTATTTCATCACTCCACTTCTCCTGAGCTGAGCTAAGCATCTGAATCCTTTGTTAGTCATTCTCGTTTACCTTTTTTTTAAAAAAATGTTATAGGCGTATAGTTGATTTACAATGTTGTATTTTCAGGTGTATAGCAAAGTGAATCAATTATACATATGCATATATCCACTCCTTTTTAGATTCTTTTCCCATATAGGTCATTACACAGTATTGAGTAGAGTTCCCTGTGCTGTACAGCGGGTTGTTATTACTTATCTATTTTATATATAGTAGTGTGTGTATGTCAATTTATCCCTGCCCCCCTTATCCCCTGGTAACCATAAGTGTGTTTTCTACATCTATGAATCTACTTCTCTTTTGTAAATAAGTTCATTTGTACCCTTTTTTTAGATTCTGCATATAAGCAATATCATATATTTATCTTTCCGTGTCTGACGTCTCTCAGTATGACAATCTCTATTGTCAGCAACATGGCTGCAAATGGCATTATTTTGTGTTTTTTTATGGCTGAGTGATATTCCATTGTATATGTTCCACATCTTATCTATCCATTCCTCTGTTGATGAACATTTAGGTTGTTTCCATGTCTTGGCTGTTGTAAATAGTGCTGCAATGAATATTGGGGTGTGTGTATCTTTTTGAATTATGGTTTTCTACAGGTATATGCCCAGGAGTGGGAATGCTGGGTTGTGTATTAGTTTTTTAAGGAAACTGCATACTGTTCTCCATAATGGTTGTATCAGTTTACATTCCCACCAACAGTGTAGGAGGGTTCCCTTTTCGCCACACTCTCTCCAGCATTTATTGTTTGTAGATTTTTTGATGATGGCCATTCTGAATGGTGTGAGATGATACCTCATTGTAGTTTTGATTTGCATTTCTCTAATAATTAGTGACGTTGAGCATCTTTTTATGTGCTTTTTGGCCATCTGTATGTCTTCTTTGGGTTAATGTCTATTTAGGTCTTCTTGCTTTCCTTGATCTCATCTATATTCAGACCTAAAAGTCCATTTTTAATTTTAGTTGTTTTTAACTTTTAAAAAGGGTATCAAGTGTATGAAATATTTGCACTTACTCTCTTCACTTAATATTATGTTGCTAAGATTTGTCCTTGTTGGTATGTGTTACTGTAGCTTATTCATTTTTTACTGGCTATAATATTCTATTGTATAAATATATTACAGTTGATCAATCGAGTCATCTATCGATGCATATTTGAGTTGTTTTCAGAATTTTGCTGTTGTGAACAATGCTACTATGACTATATATATACATGCCTCCAAGGATACCTGTGTAAGAGTTTCTCTGGGATAAATTTAGGAGTAGAATTACTGAATCATAGAGCACGTGACTGTTCAACTTCATGATATAAGGTCAAACTATTTTCTAAAATGATTATATCAATATACACACCTAACAGCAACTATTGTTTTGATCTACATCATTTTCAACACTTGATATTGGTTAGACTTTAAAATTTTTGCCAATTAATATGTGGAAAATAGCATCATTAATGGTCATATATGTTTTGTCTTCTGTGAAATGTATGTTCTTGCCTGTCTTAGTCTGTTTGGGCTGCTATAACAGATACCATGGACTGGGTGGCTTATAAACAACAGAAATTTATTTCTCACGGTTTTTGAGGCTGGGAAGTCCAAGATCAAAGCGCTGGCCAATTTGGTGTCTGGTGAGAGCCCACTTCCACATTCATACATGATCATCTTCTCTCTGTGTCCTCACATGGGAGCCCCCTGTGGTGTCTTTTATAAGGGCACTAACCTCATTTATGAGGACTCCACCCTCATGACCTAATCACCTCCCAAAAGCTCCACCTCCCAGTACCATCACATTGGGGGTTAGGATTTCAACATATGGATTTTGGGGGGACACACACCTTCACTCCCTAACAATGCCTTTTGCCCACTTTTCTATTTGGTTGTTTGTACTTTTCTTATTTATTTGTAGGAGTTCTTTATATACTCTAGTTGTGTGGGTTGCAAATATCTTCTAGTTTGTAATTTGGAAGGAGGACTATATCTGGGCTTGATGGTCTATTCTAGGACCATATAATTGTCCTAATTACTAAAGCTTCATAATAAGTCCTGAGATCTGGGAGACCAAGTCTGTTCTACTATAGAAGTATTCTGGCTATTTTTAGTCCTTTGCCTTTAAAGCTATAAAGCTGTCATTCTCTTCTCGCAGTGATTTTATCACCCCCCCCCCACCCCTGCCACTGCATTGGCAATGTCTGTAGTCATTTTTTTTTAAAAGAATGGCATAATTTATTTATTTATTTTGACTGCATTGGGTCTTTGTTGCTGCACACAGGCTTTTCTCTAGTTGTGGCGAGCGGGGGCTACTCCTCGTTGGGGTGGCTTCTATTGTTGCAGAACACTGGCTCTAGGTGCGAGGGCTTCAGTAGTTGCAGCATGCAGGCTCAGTAGTTGTGGCACTCAGGCCCTAGAGCATGTGGGCTTCAGTAGTTGTGGCTCACAGGCTCAGTAGTTGTGGCTTGCGAGCTCTAGAGCACAGGCTCAGTAGCTGTGGCACACGGGTTAAGTTGCTCCACGGCATGTGGGCTCTTTCCGGATCAGGGATCAAACTCATGTCCCCTGCATTGGCAGGAGGATTCTCAACCACTGTGCCACCGGGGAAGTCCCTATAGTCATTTTTGATTGTCACAACTTGCAACATGGTGAGGGGTAGATTTCTACTAGTATATAGTAGGTAGAGGCTAGGGATACTTCAAAACATGCTACAATGCACACAGGACAACTCCTCAGGACAAAAAATTATTCAGCCCCAAATGTCAATGCTGTCAAGAGTGAGAAACCTTGATATAAAGTTTATAATCAGGGACTTCCCTGGTGGTCCAGTGGGCAAGACTCTGTGCTCCCAATGCAGGAGGCCTGGGTTTGATCCCTGGTGAGGGAACTAGATCCTGCATGCATGCTGTAAGTAAGTCTGCATGCCAAAACTAAGAAGCTCGCAATTAAGGCCAGGCGTAGCCAAAAAAAAAAAAAAAAGTTTATAATCAGCTTATCAGAATTCTTGGAAAAAACCCATTGGAATTTTGACTGGAATTGCACTGAACCTACAGATTAACCTGGGGAAAATTGATTGACTGTATGAATCATTTCTAATGTTGTTATTTTAAGACCAAACTTTTAGCTTTACTAGTCTCTATTCTTTGTTTTTCATTTCATTGATATTCTCACTCGTTTTTATTTTTTCTTTCCTTGGGTTTATTTTTTCTTTTCTTAACTTCTTAAATTGGACAGTTAAATAATTTTAAGTCTTATTTCCTACTCTAGGCATCTAGGGCTACAAAAGTTGTTATAAAGCATAATAATAAAATTAATATCTTGGAACCAGCCACCTTTTGTTTTCTGATTCTGAACACTTTCCTTTCATGTTTTCCTTATTAATAGAATATTCTGACACTTCTCTTTTTGTTACCCACTCATTATCTCTTTAGGACTGTTATTTCTTCATGGGTGGGTGGTCTTTTGTCTGGGGTTTTTTTTTCTTCTGCTGTTGCTGTTAAAATACTGTGACTTTGTTTTATCTGGGTCTCATTATCGGTTAATTTGAGTCAACAAGTGAATATTTGGGGGTAGGAGTTACAGGCTCCAAAAAATTAGAAAATCTCATTTTTATCCTCAAGCTAACCATTTTACTTAGAAAGCGAAGGTATACAAAAATAGATGAAACATAGCAAAACCAAAAAAGTACCATATAGAATTCTGTCTGATGATATAACATAAATATGTTATGTCATATGATATAACATAGTTTTGGCAAACTAGCCAAAACCTTATATCAATACTTCCTATTTTAGCTCATGGAATACAGAATAAGCTCTTTAGCTATGTTTCTAAACTGCATAGACAGTTAGATTTAATGCCATTTCATTTTACCTTTATTTAAAAATCTAATACCCAATTTTAAGACCAGAAGTCTTTTTTTAAAAATAATTTTATTTATTTATTTATTGGCTGCATTGGGTCTTCATTGCTGCACGTGAGCTTTGTGTAGTTGCGGCAAGCAGGGGCTACTGTTTGTTTTGGTACGCAGGCTTCTTATTGCAGTGGTTACTCTTGTTATGGAGCACAAGCTCTAGGCGTGCGGGCTTCAGTAGTTGTGGCACACGGGCTCAACAGTTGCGGCTCACGGGCTCTGGAGCACAGGCTCAGTAGTTGTGGCACATGAGCTTAGTTGCTCTGATGCATGTGGGATCTTCCCGGACCAGGGCTCGAACTCGTGTCCCCTGAATTGGATGGTGGATTCTTTTTTTTTTTAATAAATTTATTTATTTATTTATTCATTGGCTGCATTGGGTCTTCGTTGCTGCTCACAGGCTTTCTGTAGTTGCGGCGAGTGGGGGCTACTCTTCACTGCAGTGGCTTCTCTTGTTGTGGAGCATGGGCTCTAGGTGCGTGGGCTTCAGTAGTTGTGGCACACAAGCTCAATAGTTGTGGCTCATGGGCTCTAGAGCACAGGCTCAATAGTTGTGGCACACAGCTTAGTTGCTCCTAAGCATGTGGGATCTTCCTGGACCAGGGCTCGAACCCGTGTCCCCTGCATTGGCAGGCAGATTCTTAACAACTGTGCTACCAGGCTGCGCCACCAGGGAAGTCCCCAGAAGTAGTTTTGAGATCTAATAATTTATAGCAATGGTTCTTAACCTGGGCCGCCTGTCAGAATTCTGGGGAATTTTGAAAAATTATCAATGCCCAATTCCAGAATAATAAGAATCACTTAGAGTGCTTGTTAAAGATACGGATTTCCAAGCACCTGCTGTGTAGAGTCGAATTTAGTAGATCTAGAGCAAGGCCCTGGACCCTGAATGATTCATGAGTGCACTAGGTGATTTGCATGATCAAGCCAGGTCTGGGAAATGCTGATTTAGACAATGCTCCTCAAACTATGCACACAAATCACCTGGGTGACTTGTTAAAAATGAAGATTCTGATTCAGTGCATTTGGTATGGGGCATGAGAGTCTGTCTTTTCAACAAGCTTTCAGCTTCCCTGGTGGTCCAGTGGTTAACACTCTGTGCTTTCAATGCAGGGGGCGCTGGTTTGATCCCTGGTCAGGGAACTAAGATCCCACATGCTGCATGGAGCAGCCAAAAAATGAAAAAATTTTAAAACAAACAAACAAAACTCTCACATGCTAAAACTGCTGGCCTACCTTTTGAGTAATAAGGATTTAGGACAACTCTGTTCAATAGAATCTTCTTTGAGATGGAAATGTTCTGCACTGTCGAATATGACAGCTGCTAGCTGCAGGTAGTTATACAGCACTTGAAATGATGACACTTGTGTGACCGAGGGACTGAGTTTTTAATTTTATTTTAATTAATTTAATTCAAAATAGCTACAGATGATTTGAAAAAGAATAATACATGCGTATGTATGTATAACTAAATCACTTTGCTGTACATCTGAAACTAACATTGTTAATCAACTATGCTACAATATAAAATAAAAATTTTTTAAAATAGCTACATGTGGCTAGTGACTACCATATTGGAAGCCAGATTTAGAACAAACGTCTTTCAGGGTAACTTGCAGAAAGAACTCTAGAATCATTTCAGATTAGTAAGTTATACTGGTGTGTCAAATCTTTGGTTTAGAAATCAGCATTCTCATGTAGTAAAAACTGTGAGTGTGTATTATTTCTGGAAGCCTCAATCGAGTCATGTTGTCTTTAAGTATGCTTTCTAGGAAATTTTTATTTATCTCATGCTCTGCAATTTGGCTACTAAAGTTTGTTTCTCATTTACAAAGTTTTCCAAAGTCACTAACATTTGAGAAAGGGAATTAGGATAACTCATTTATTGAAATATTTGTTGTTGAAAAATATCCCCCTAAAATAATCCTGAATGTCCAATTCAGAAATAGTAAAACATATTTTGGACTGTTGGCAACTCTGTTTACCAAGGATTTAAAATACTTAAGGCTGTTCACACCAAAAAACATTTGCAGTCATTTCCTTAGAGAGACGGCCAGAAAGCTGGCCCATCCTGCACTGCCAAAACGTTTTATGAAAATTTTGAGCTTGCCTGTTATTTGTGGAAACTTGCTAGCAAATGGGTAGACGACAAGGACCTGATTGTTCATGATATTAAACCTTTAACGTTGTTGTGTCGTGCTTTGGAAGTTGGTGGACTTAAGCTTGGTATTTTTTTTTCCCCTTTCCTAGCCGACACTATATAATAAAAAAGGTTTGCGCACTGTGGGTTTACACAAAGCATCCCACAAAACCACAACTTTCCATCTTCTTTTCTCAGGCACCTGGATTGAGGTCCCCACACTAGAGGGGAGAAGAGAGGCCACTGAGGGCGCTATGCTATTCGAGGCCTGCAGGACCCCGGGCTTTAGACCATGTGGTTGACTGACTCCCTCCCTCTAGATGCCTAGAGGCATGGTTTGGAAAGACAACTTGTTGGGAATGTGTGAAGGAGAGTTTGGTGGAAATTTCCAAAAGCCAGGAGCTAAAGAACTTCTTTAAGAAAAGGAGGAAAATATTCTCTCAGTGAATTTCATGTTGGCTTGTCTGATTTCACTGTGTCTTATATTCAAAGTTTACAGGATTTCGTATGAAGGGTTATTTTTATTCATTTACAGAAACACAGGTAAGAGTCAATTTGCTTAACAAGTGAATACCTATTGTTGCCTATAATAGGTGTGTTAACTTCACTGATGGCTCTTACCATTAAGCTTCTTTTTTTTGTCTGCAGATTGTTTGCATCTAGCACATGACCTTCATGTAGTAGGCTCAGTAAATAATTCCGTCCTGAATGAGGAATGAATGTGCCCAGGGTATTGTGCAGATGGATTACAATGCCAGATACTGCCTTTAGACCAGCCTGAGAGGGGCTTATGGCAGCTGGTGGGGTTTTCCACTCACTTTAGAGTCTGGTGCACTTTAAATCAGTGCCAGTCCCAGAAGGAGCAGAGCCAAATTTAACCCAGGGTCCCCGACTCCCCATGCTTTCTCTAATACCCTCATGATAGACCCTATTCAGAAACCACATACCTTGGGAATAGAGGTATGGCCATAAAATCCATTTAGAATGTTTGAATTGTGGTTATGTCCTTCTGAATTCAAGCCTTCGAATGCCCAAGTGTCCACAGTATTGCTTTTTATTCTTTCCATCAATTTGCTCAGTAACTCAACGTTGCTGTTGTTACTGTTCTCCATTTTTTAAAATCCTTCCTAAATCTTGATGAGAGATTGTATGGATTCCAAAGCATTCTTAACTTACCTTGTTATTTCAAAAAATAAATTTAAATGTTTTTAAAGGGTAAGCCTTTGCTTTTGAGTTTCTCTATTGTGTGTTTTGTGTTTTGGGAAACAAGGATTTTTCAACTAACAAATTGTAAGGGAAAAAAAATAGAGAGAGAGATGGAGGAGCAATCTATAGATGAAAAGAGACTCCAAAGTCTTACCATCCAAACTTGTGAACCTTATTTGCATCCTTTTTTTTCTAAAGCTGTGAAAAAAGTATGATATTATATGGCACAATTGGAAATTTGAACAATGAGTGGATATTTGATGATATTAAGAAATTATTTCTAATTATTTAGGTCATTGTGTTATTGTGGTAGACAGGATAATGCCTTTCTCCAAAGATGTCCACATCTTAATCCCTGGAATTTATGAATGTGTTGCAAAAGGGCCTTTGCAGATGTGGTTAAGTTAATGATCTTGTATGTGGAAATTATTTTGGATTATCTGGTGTGCCCAGTGTAATCACAGGATCCTTATGAAGGAAAGAGGCAGGGCAGGAGAGTCAGAGGAGATGTGACAATGGAAGCAAAGGTCAGAGTGAGAGAGATTTGAAGATGTACTGCTGGCTTTGAAGATGGAGGAAGCAGCTACAAACCAAAGAATGCAAGTGGTGTCTAGAAGCTGGAAAAGGCAAGGAAACTGATTTTCCTCTAGAGCCTCCAAAAGGAACACAGCCCTGCCTACTCATTTTGGACTTCAGACCTCCAGAACTAATAAGACAGTAAACTTCTGTTGTTTAAGTTGCTGTTTGTGGTAATTTGTTATAGCCACAAAAGAACACTGATACAGTTATGTTATACAAAGTCATCTTTTAGAGATAAATAATGAAATAGTTACAAAATAAATATGATGTCTAGAATTTGTTTCAAAATAATAGAGGATGGGGGAGATTGGAGAGGGGTGTGGATGAGGTAGGATTGGCCATAATCATTGGGGCTGAGTGACGGGTACATAGGGTCCATTACACTATTCTGCTTTTGTGTATTTTAAAAATTAAACACATTCACACACACAAGAAAAAAAGTAGTTAAGTCTAAGTGTTATGACCTAAAAGACTTCCAAAGACCTAGGTTGGTGAAATCCAAGATGGACTCACCTAGGGATGTGATAAATGGAATATGTATAAATGGAGTATTTCCTGCCATATCAATAAACAAAGGATGTCACAGTCATCAATGATTGCAGCCCTCCAATGTGAGCTGGTGAGCCCTGAGGAAACTCAGGGCTGAAAAGGATACCTGCCATCTAGCAGCCATCAGACTGCAGTCACTCCCTGCGGTGAGCCCTGAGGAAACTCAGGATGTGAAAATACAGGATACTGGCCCCAGATAGCTGAGGTGTGTATCAAAGAAATGATTTCAGTGAGCCCAGACTCTTGCATCTTCCCATACATAGAAAAGCGCTAAATTCCTTAACTTGAGATATCTGGTTTGTTTTCTTTCTTTCTTTCTTTCTTTCTTTCTTTCTTTCTTTCTTTCTTTCTTTCTTTCTTTCTTTCTTTCTTTCTCTTTTTCTTTCTTTCTTCCTTTCTTCTTTCTTTCTTTTAATAAATTTATTTATTTATTTTTATTGCTTGCGTTGGGTCTTCATTGCTGTACCTGGGCTTTCTCTAGTTGTGGGGAGTGGGGGCTACTATTTGTCGCAGTGCTTGGGCTTCTCATTGCAGTGGCTTCTCTTGTTGCAGAGCACGGGCTCAGTAGTTGCGGTGCATGGGCTTAGTTGCTCCGTGGTATGTGGGATCTTCCTGGCCCAGAGCTCGAACCCATGTCCGTTGCATTGGCAGGCGGATTCTTAACCACTGCACCACCAGGGAAGTCCCTGGTTTTCTTTAATTAACAATAATCTTTTGACGTTCCTGATCACCTGCCTTTTGTTGCAAAACTCCTAAATAAATAGCGAGGACATGGAAGCAACCTAAATGCCCATCAACAAACGAATGGATAAAGAAGATGTGGCATATATATACAATGGAATATTACTCAGCTATAAAAAGGGATGAGATGGAGCTATATATAATGAGGTGGATAGACCTAGAGTCTGTCATACAGAGTGAAGTAAGTCAGAAAGAGAAAGACAAATATTGTATGCCAACTCACATATACGGAATCTAAAAGTGGTACTGATGAACTCAGTGACAAGAACAAGGACGCAGGTGCAGAGAATGGACTGGAGAACTTGAGGTTTGGGAGGGGGCGGGGGGGTGAAGGGGAAGCTGAGACGAAGTGAGAGAGTAGCACAGACATATATATACTACCAACTGTAAAATAGATAGCCAGTGGGAAGTTGTTGTATAACAAAGGGTGTTCAACTCGAGGATGGAAGATGCCTTAGAGGACTGGGACGGGGAGGGTGGGGGGGACTCGAGGGAGGGTGGGGGGGTCAAGGGAGGGAGGGAATACGGGGATATGTGTATAAAAACAGATGATTGAACTTGGTGTACCCCCCCAAAGATAATTAAAAAAAAAACAAAAAACAAACTCCTAAATATCCTGGCTCCTTCCCTTGCCTCCTCGGAGCAGTTTCTCAGAGTTATCTGAAACGCTGTCTCCCACGCTGCAGTCCTTATTTTGCCCCAAATAAAACTTAACTCCCGACTCTCACGTTGTGCACTTTTTTTTAAGTCAACAGTTGGTAACACAGCCAGAGTAAAAGTATTTTGAGGATGGAAAGTGAGAGGGGACATTTAAGCTGGTGCTGGGACAGGAGGCTGGCCCAGAAGAAGGGAAATGAATGGTGGGAGGCCCCAGGGAAGTGGAAGAGTTAAATCCCCAGACATCCATATGCACAAAGGAACAGAAATGCAATGAACTGAACCAGTCAAGGAACAAAGAACATTCCATGCTTCACAGGGCAAAAAATGATATGTGCTATCTCTCAGGCTTCCAGTCACCTTGGCCTTTGAGGGTAGGCCAGGTGACCACTTCTATCCACCATGTTCCCACTTCTCTTGAATCCAGACTCTCCTAATTATACTCTTCCTTTTGTCAGATGCCATTGCCTGCTTTTCCATTATTGCCTATGTTAGTTTGCCTTTCTACTTTTCCAACCAAGTTCTCTTGGTTGTTTGCTTTATATTTTGCTTGTTTGTTTTTGGCAAGGCAGAAGTAAATAGCAAACAAAACCCAACTGCCCAAATCTATGGACAGCATGGAATGCAAAAGGCCTCTAAACATTTGTCTTCCCAACCACTATGTTGGTTTACAAATCTGTATTTAGACCAGAAGACCCAAAATGGAAGAAATGTCAATAGTTTACCTACACAGTACCTCTTGCAGGTATGAAGTGAAACCTGCCCTTGACTTTGAATAAAGCAAAGCTTTCATTATCAAGATAACTAGGGTCTAATATAATTGGAGGCCAAACTACTGCCTTAATTAAAGAGAATTCATCATAAGAAGGAGGAGAAAATAATTGGAAGACAAATTACAATAGCTTTAATCAAAAAGAACAGCTAGTGGGAAAGAGGGGGACAGCAAAGTTGTCTAAAACGCTTGCTAAGAATGAGGTTGATGCTTCAACAATACAGATGAATCTTGGGGTCAAAATGTTAAGTCAAAGAAGCCAGACACAAAAGAGGATATACTGTATAAGCCCACTCATAAAATATCCAAGAACAGGCAAAACTGATCCATAATGATAGAAGTCAGAATAGTGGTTACTTGGAGGCAAGGAAGGGGATATTCTTGACTGGAAGGAGTCATAAGATTTTCTGGGATGCTGGAAATCTCTGTACTTTGATGTCAGTGTGAGTACATCGGTGCATACATATGTAAAAATTAATCGAGCTGTACATTTATGATATGTGCACTTTCTTGAATGTAGGTTAAAGCTCAATTGAAATAAAAAACCAAGGATGAGACCACACTTGTTGAAATGGCCTTGTGAGGTGGTCAGTCTAGCTTGCCAGCCGCCTGCTCTGGTGCTCTGGTCCTCATCCCCCTCCCTGTGACCATCAAAGCCTAATTGCTCTGACTGTTCCCAGCCTCTGCCCACTCCAGCCCATGCTCTCCAGGGCTACTGCTGGATGGCTAGTGACCTCCTGCTAGTGCATGCCCATCTTGGCTGCTTTCACAGAGGTCAGGCTTCCATTATGAGAGGTGAGCAGAGCTCTCAGCGCTGTAGCAGCAGCTAGAGGGGTTGCGAGGATCTGCAACTCTCTTTCTACAACTACCCTGCTTAAAAAGCTTCAATAGCTCCCCATCATCCACTGAATAAGGTTCAAATACCTTAGCATGGCACTCAAAGTCCTCTCTAAATTGACCCCTTCTTATTTTGTTCAGCCCAATGAACCTTTTGAACCTTTCACTGTTCAAAGACCATGCAGTGACTTTTCATTACTTTGCACGTATGCTGTTCCCTATGATCTTGTTTGCCTATTTGGCAGACTCTGCATTCTTCCCCTCTAAGTTCAAATGTCACCTCTTTTACGCTCTTAAGAAATGGAGAAAAGGGAACGCTCTTGCACTGTTGGTGGGAATGTAAATTGATATAGCCACTATGGAGAACATGGAGGTTCCTTGCAAAACTAAAAATAGAGTTGCCATATGCAATCCCACTGCTGGGCATATACCCAGAGAACACCATAATTCAGAAAGACACATGCACTCCAATGTTCATGGCAGCACTATTTACAATAGCCAGCACATGGAAGCAACCTAAATGTCCATCAACAGATGAATGGATAAAGAAGATGTGGTACATATATACAATGGAATATTACTCAGCTGTAAAAGCAAGGAAACTAGGACATTTCTAGAGACATGGATGGACTTGGAGACTGTTATACAGAGTGAAGTGAGTCAGAAAGAGAAAAACAAATACCGTATATTAACACATATATGCGGACTATAGAAAAATGGTACAAATCAACTGGTTTGCAAGGCGGAAATAGAGACACAGATGTAGAGAACAAACATATGGACAGCAAGTGGGGAAAGCAGGGAGGGTTGGGGGGAGTGAATTGGGAGATTGGGATACCAAATTGTACGCTCTAAATATATGCAGTTTATTGTATATTAACTGTATCTCAATAAAAGTTCTAATTAAAAAAAAAGAAATGGGCATGTGGGGAATAGTAATTGTGGAGTGTTTATTATCAATAGACAGCATTTAGGTGCTTTTCACACATTATCTTCTTTAACTTTCACTCTAAGACAGTATCTCCAAGTTGATTTTATCCACAGTATTATAATGACTTGTTTATAACATAACAGGTTGTGAAATCCTTAGGTGCTTTAGACACAGTGCCTCAGGTCTGTAAGTTCTCAAAAGGCATTTATAGAAATATTTGAAACCCCTACTCCATCCTCTCAATTGCTTGGCTTGAAATATGAGAATAAAACCGTTTCAATAATGGTCCGTGCAGGAGGAGAAGGTACAGTCATATATGATTTTGAAGAGCACTGAATGAATTATTTACAGAAGTGTGGGTAGGTTTAGGGGAACTAACAAGGGATGCTGAGGTTGCCCAGGGATTAGTAAAAACTGGAAGCTAGAAGCTGTACCTGCTCCTCCCCCTTTCTGAAAAGCCAGTGAGAACCAGCCCTGAAAGGGGAGCCCCTGCTAGGAGCTGTCATAGTAGAGCGATTGCCACTGCCAGACTAAGGTCCCAGGCAGGGAGCAAGTGGGGAAGACCCCCACCCCCCACCCCAGGGCTACAGTCACACTTGCCATTAGCTAAACCAGCTGGCAAAAGAGCCAACACTACTGAAGGTAAGTCCCCAGGGACAAAGAAGTGTGACAATGCATGGGGGGGGCTGTGATGGCTCAAATGGAGAATACCCAACACAAATTTAGATTTTACTAGTCTTAGGTCTTGTTCTTTCAGTTCAAATAGTCTCCTCATTTTCATGTTTTCTAGCCAAAATTAATTAAACATCATAACAGTGGATATTCATTCATGCATTCATCTATTCACTCACTCAACAAATATTTACCAAACTCCTACTGTGTGCAAGATGCTTCCATGTAATGTAAAAGAAACAGTGATGTTTTGACCTATGCTAACATCATTAAAAAGCAGTTTTGGGTTTATTTTGGCAAAGGGGGAAAAGCAAGGTAGAAGTAAATGAAAGAATTTTTATTGAATGTTATAAACATTCTGTGACGAATGTTATAATCTGTGACGAAAGCATAGGATTGATGACAAAGATGGAAGGGATGGTTGGGAAAGTTTCAAGTATATATTCAGAAGCTGATTCTGCCACTTACTTGCTGTGTAATATTCAATTTCCTCATCTGTAAAATGGGAATAAGGGTACCTACCTCATAAGAACTTTGTGAAAGAACATTATGAATATTGAAAATTATGAATCGAAAGAGGCTGGCATGATTCTCAGCACATGGCAGGTGCTCAACAGATGGTAGCTGGTATCGTTATCAATAATCATACTATAACAAGGAGACACTTCTATAAATGCTTAGGTGAGCACAGTCATTGAGAAGATGTTCTAATATAGATAATGTGAATTACATTTTTAGAATACGGGCTTCAGCAATTTCATGGGAAATATGGGAAAGCAATACAGGAAGTAGATGAGGCATCCCTGAGACAGGCAATTTACAGAGTAGTATTTCTACAACTTAAGAAAGGGTCCATATATGTAAAAGAGGCATAAATGATAAATCTTTCATAGAATGTAGAGGTGACTTTCAAATATTTCCATTGCATCTGGATTAGAAAGACAATGGCCAGTAATTAAAAATTTTACTGTCCTCCCCCCACCCCCTGCCCTGCTGTAGCCCATACTATGGGTTTGCTAAGATTAAACTTAAACCTGTTTAATTTCTTCCTGTTAAAGATACTTTTCTTTCTGGCTTTTAAAAACCTTTTTGAACCTTCATCTTAGACCATTTCAACATTCCCTCCTATGTGATACATATTATACAACCGATGGACCAAATCTGTCTTTAATATTTGCACATCAGTGGGCTAGTTTTTTTTACTTTTGCCTTCAAGTTTTCTTGAATTTTGCATTAACATTTATTCATTTTTAAAGGATGCAAGAACAGTTAGAGCAATTTGATCTTGTACCATTCGCCAGTGTTTAGATACAATAAAAAATACTTTAATTTGGCCCTTGTTTAACACTGCAAAAGTTGTGTCATATGAAAATAATTTTATTCTGTATTGTAGAAAATGGATATATACCGCGGAATTTTTTTAAATTTTAGGTTCCGATTTCCGAGTTTATGATTTAAAAACTACTCATGTCCTATATACTAAGTTAAGCAGATCACGGATGCAAAACCTCCCTCCAACTTTTGAAAAGAGTTGTAGAGAGAGAAGGCCTGGCAATGGTTTACTTTTGGCTAACAGAGCACATTGTATTATTTTTCAAACAAAAGTTTTAAATCTGCCTATACCCAACCTCACAACGAGGAATAGGATGTTTTTCTCTGGTTTTCTGTTTGCTACATTTTGTGCCCAGAGATTCCTTTTGGAGCTTTTTTTACGCCCGCCCCCTCCCGCTTGGTGTGACCTCCACCTGCGCCACCACTCGGTCCGGGGCGAGGGGGATAGGGCAGAGGAGACCCCAAAATGCATTCTCGAAGACGCTCCCGAGCACCCTCAAACCTGTGAGCAAATTATTTTACTCTCCAGGTTAATCTAGTTCCCGTTAGCTCAGGCCAGGGTTTAGAGGAACAACTAAATCCGGAACGTGGAGCCGGAGGGGAATGCGTGGCAAAAACCCATGGAAAAAAAAGCTGTTTCAAGGACTATGCTGCAACCCGCGAAGGAGTGGCTTTGCTCAAGCTGCTCTAACAAGCTGCTTTTTCCTTGCTCATCGAACTTGCTTGAGTTCTTAGGGAAGCGTCTGCCTTTTCGGAGCGTGGCCAGGGTGGGCGGTGGCCGAGAGTCGAAGTCGATGGCCAAGGGGAATGAATTCCCCTTGGATGAAACTTGACGCAGACCCTGGGCTCCCAGTTGGGGGCCCACCACGGTCTTGGGTGCATGGACTGCGACTGCTTTTTTTTTTTTTGGCGGGAGGGCAGATTGGGGCGGGGGGAGGATAAGGGAAAACTGCCAAGGGCTTTCCCCTGCTCTCAGAATCTCATTGCTCGCCATCGCCCGCGCGGGCTTCCGGCTGAGCCCTGGGGTCGAGTCCCGCACGCGGCCGCGGTCAGAGGGCGCGCTTGCGGCAACCGCAGGGCACGCGGGCACGCGGGCAGCGGGGCGGGGGGGCGGGGCAGCGGTGGCGGTTGCGGGGCATGCGCGGCTCCGCGCGCGGCTTCTCAAACATGGCGGCGGCGGTGTGAAGACCGGTACCGGCTCGCGGGACCAGTGTGACAGAAATTTCGCTCTTTTCGCCGACGAGACTCGAGGTGCGTGGCGACTCCGGGCCCCTTGAGGACCAGAGAGGCGGAGCTGTGGCGTCCGGGCGCTGGCCGTTGTCCGCGGGCGGGCGGGAGTCCTCGGCGGCGCGTCCCCTGTGAGGAACGCCCCCTCACCGCCCCGCGGGGTTCGGCCCCAACTCGGTCCCGCACTCCGGTCACCCACTTTCGGCGGTTTCACCCTCGAGGCCAGGGCTCCCCTGCACCTTGGCGGCCTCACCCCCAAGGCCGGGGCTCCCCTGCCCCACGTAGCGCTCTCCGCGACGCCCCTCAACCGTTCTCGCGCCGCCCCTCACACTCACCCGGGGCCCGGTCACCGGGCACCGGCCCATCCCGTCCGCGGCGTTCGGGTGCCGGGCCTCTCTTCCCCAGTCGTCCCCTGACCCGAAGCGCGGACAGCACCTCTCCAGAGCATCCTCCAGCCGTGGGTGGGGCCGGGCTGCGGTCCCGGGACAGCGCGGGTGGGCGGCGGGGCTGAGGAGTAGGGATGACTTTGCGTGGTCTGGGCTGAAACTCGCCCGGGAGCCTTCCGGAGACTTGTGAGATAACTTTTGGAGTTTGGGAGGGAAACGTCAGTCCGGAAGGATGCGCCTGTGGCCGAGCGCGGGCTCGGGTCCCGGTGCCAGGTGTCCGTTGGACTCGCGGCCCAGGGCTCCAGGCAGTTGGGTTGGGGGCAGCGCCGGTGGCACGCACTCGGGGGAGAAGCGGGGCAGGAGGGCGCGGCCCGCCCTGGGCGGTGGGGTGCGGGTGGGAGTGAGGGCCGGAGAGTGGGGCTCCAGCTCTCCCCGGGAGCCACGGGGCAGCCGCTGTGCTCTCGCGGCATGACTGGGTCAAAGGACCACTGCTGTCTTCACTTCGAGATAGCGTTCTCGCGTTTTCCACCTGGTTAGTAGTTGTGCTACGTCCTAGTGTGAATCGCCAGGGGGAGAGCGAGTAGGCGAATTTAATAGATTTTGCGTCTTGAAGTTATACGTAGCTGCTTTTTTTTTTTAAATAAGGTATTGTAGTTCTTATTTTTTTATTGGCTGCATTGGGTCCTCGTTGCTGCGAGCGCGGGCTTTCTCTGGCTGTGGAGAGCAAGGGCTACTCTTCCTTGAGGTGCGCAGGCTTCTCATTGCGGTGGTTTCTCTTGTTGTGGAGCACGGGCTCTGGGCGCGCGGGCTTCAGCAGTTGCAGCACGCGGGCTCAGTAGTTGTGGCACGTGGGCTCAGTAGTTGTGACGCGCTGGTTCTAGAGCGCATATATGTAGCTTTGAGGGCTGAGCTGAAAATTCGTGCTACCCTCCCTTCGCCCCCCACCCTAAATGTTAGGGCAGCACAGGTAGTTATAAGTTCCCGTTTAAGACTATTGATTTTTTTTAAGGTTTTATTATAAAGTGTGATTACAGTTTGGAACTAGCCTCTACTTTGAAGAATTAGAAGATTAACATTTATAACTTAACCTATAGGGTGACTTTAGGACAGACATCTCTAAAAGTGAGTGGGTCGGTTTGGAGGGGGAAACTGAGTCAGGGAACGTGAATACTTCCTTATGATCATATGATTTACGAAATTATTGGAGATGGTTTTCTTTCCGAAAACGACTGCAGATGCTACTGCATTTTTTTTTAATTTAACTACTGCATTTTTAATGCTCACAGAGCTATTCATATTTCTATTTTAGGGAAAGAGTATTACAAGATGTATAACGTTTATGGAGTACAACTTCCTATGACAAGCAGTTGTATTATAACAGTAGTTCGTAGACACGTTTAATTTTTTTCAATAGTAGTGCTTGGAAGTGTTCTTCAGTAATGACAGTTTTGCCTTTCTTGCCATTCTTAATTACTCATTCAATAATGTATTTCCAAGGATGAATGTTATTTCACTGTGTTTGTGGATTTGTATATTTAATGACAGGAATGTGAAAAAGCTTTTGAAATTGAGTCCAGTTGGGATTTTGAGAAAAGAGTTTATGAGTACTCACCTGATGCCTTGTATTTGTTTGGCTATATCTTTATCCATATTCTTCAAAACAGTCAGAAGTTTTTCAAAAACTTAGTCAAACACTACTTAAATTGGTTTTGATATTTTTGAGTAAATTTCATGTATATCACACAACCTTATAAGCTTCTAAGGGTGTATACCTGTTTCCCTCGGAGAACCTGACTTGTTTTGAAATTGATAATTTGGAAAAAAAAGATTAATGTAACTGAACTACCTTGTTTATGTGTGAGAATGCTTTGAAGTTAATGATGTCATGTGTACAAAAAACCTTGGAGTCAGTCTTAAAGAGGTGGTTTTTCTCAGTTGGTTAGTCCTTTCAGTCTTTCTTACCTACCTGTGCTGCCTGTGGTATGGGGTTCAGTTCAACCTGCTGCTATATGTGCTGGTTTCTGGGGTGTTTAAGGCTTCCCATTAGTAGTTTATTCCTGAAAATTTCAAGGTTATAGTTAAGAAAATCAATATGAATGTAGAACAGGTAGTCCTTTTATTTCCATGGCAAATTCAGGGAGTCAGTGTTTTGGTCATAATTCATTAAACAAAATTTGAGTGTAATTGTGAATTATTTCTGACTTCTGTGGTATTAACTTTGCACCTCTTTAAGTTGTGATTGTATTGATATAAAGTTGTATATTTTTATGAGAAATTATTTCCTGGGTCAAACAGGTAACATACTGATTAGGCTTGAGAGGAAAAATGAATTACTGGTATAAACTGAAACAGCATGGGCTCTGGAGAGTGGGTAGTTTTTAATGTTAAGTAACTTTACTTCTGTGACCGAGTAGTTTAGGCTGTTACTAGATATTAACTGATAATTTAGAGTACTTTCTTTTTTTTCAAAACGTTTTAGAAATCTCTCTGACTAAAAAATAACAAGGGTTATGATGGTCAACTATAAGCCAGATGTGACTCTCATTTTCTTTTGGGTTTGTTCCTTTTTAGCTGCCTGCCTGTTCCTCCCAGATGCTTCCTATCGCCCCTCTTCCTGCCCCTGTTCCCTTTGCTGTTGGTGTCTGTTTCCGCATCAGTGAAATGGTCAGGGTAATTTTGCACTGCCTCACTGAGAAATAATTGATGATAAAAGTGCTTTGAGAAGGCTGAGTAAATGCCAGACTTTTTGAATGAAAATGATATAGCCCTTTGTTCCATTTAAGGAAGATCCAAATCTCAGTTTTAAGTTGAGCTCTTGCAGGGTTGGGAGAGAGGGAGGGAGGAGGAAAATTTCACTTGAATATTTTACCGCCCCTTAGTTTGGGTTAATAGAAATGACTGTTGGAACTTTAGTAACTGCAACACTGGAGGATGCAAAGGCTCCTTTGCTATTTGAGTTATTAGTCACCTCTAATTTTTTTTTTTTTCTTGCCAGGTTACTCTGCTGCTTTTTCCGCCTTTATGCCTGGTCAGTTCTCTTTCTAGTTGTGAATGGAAATCTGAGGTCAATTTCTCTATTAGCTCCCCTTGCTGGATGTCTCTTTGTCTCCTCCTAGTAATATTCCTGGTTTTTAGGATATATAAAATATGAACAAAGTGAACTCTGCTAGCCATCAACGATAGAGCCATGAGGCTATGGTATGAATGTTGGTCTGGCATTGCGAGATATTTTGTAGTTTGGAGTGAGCAAATCAAGTACCCCTAAGAATTTAAGGAACATTATTAGTGTCTGAAAATTACTATGTAATATCTTAGAATTTGAAGTGATTGTTGATTTCAGGAACCAAAAACATGGAAATTTTTAAAATGGCAAGTGTTGGTCATTTTGAAAGAAAAAATTTACCCTTCTTTGGCTTGGGGTCTTAATCTTTATAATCCTTTCATCTTGGGGAAATAAATGAGAGAAACCACTGCTCTTTATCTTAGATTGAAATAGGTTGGTATAATTTAGTGGTAATTTTTCCAGGCTCTAATTAGTTTGGGCTTTTGTTGCTCTAGAGTAGAAATGCCTTTACTGTAGTGATAACATCTCATTTTTTAAAAGATAGCAGAGGTGGCAGTTCTTAAAGCAGGATAACTTCAGGAAATTTCAGAAACCATCTAAGATTTGAAATATGCATATGTTGTTTGGTTTTCATGAGTAAGGCATTTTTGCTTATTTTGTCTTTACGTTGTCTAATTTAATAATAACAACTTTGAATACCTTAGAAATAATGATACTTGTGGTTTTTGTGATAAGTGATGTCTACTAAACATATATCCCTAAACCTTTCTCTTTTCATTTTTTAGGCATGTGATGGAAAGGTTTTAATATAAGAAATGAGAATATCTTATTGTGTTAACAGTGAAATATTTGAGGTTCATAAAAGCAGTTTATATGATGGTGCTGTTCAACTTAATTTCATACTCATCTGATATAGACTAGGTGAATTCCTTATTTAACTAAAGAGTTAAAAAACAACGCTTTGTATGAGCAGAGAGCTGGGAAACATTTGAAGGTAGAGAACATTTAACTACCTACTACTTGTGACCTGTGTTTTATGGCTGTGGCTCTGCCCCTTCCTAAGTTTATAGGAGCAAATTGTTGTAAAAGCGGAAAGAGAGTGCCCACCTTTTGTGGTAACGTGCCATTGTAAACTTCAGAAGGGACAGATATATTGCAGTTCTAAGGCATATCTTGAGGATGCTTTCTTTTCTCAGGGGAAAGTTGGTGGAATTCTCTTTGCCTTTTGTGTTTAGAATACATATATGATTTTTCTCAACCTCTGTTTCTCATAAGGATTAACTGGTGCTGAATTCCAGACAAACAGCTCCGTTTGCTTGGTGTGTACCTTGTAGCCTTGACATAGTCTTTTAAGCAAATGTATTGACAAACTTCTTTTAGTTTTAAATTAAGCAGTGAGTGAATCACGTGTTTCTTTTCTTCGGTTCTCTAGCCTCTCTGAATACAGTTGTGAACTTGTGCCCTTTGCTGTGAAAATGCCTTTTTTTTTTCTTTTGAAAGATGTTAAGTATTATTTGGAGTATTTTCCAGTATATTTCAAAGTTATTTGAAAAGTAATGATCATTATTCTTTTTATATTTTATTAATTTGGTGGAATTTCATAAATCTGTTCAAATGAACTACATTGTCTTTGATGGTTACTAAAAGAATTAAAGTACAGTACTCAGTAATTTAAATACATTTATATATTGCTTGGTTTTAGATTAGAAACTCTGATTTGAGATTTTTTGTGTTGAGGTTTTGAGAGGTTGTAGAAATATTTAAATGGGTAGTTTACTGACACCTGCCTCGTGTTTGAAGTATTGTCAGGGATGTTTAGTTTTCTGGTCACTTCAGATTGTGGTTTATTGCATGCTTTTGTGTAATCTGTTGTCTAGCAGGGATTGTTGTTGTCATCATTTCCATTATTTCTTGTAGGGCCAGTGTTAGAAACCATAAATCTAGACTGCTGTGATAATAGGAACGGGCTGTAACCTGACCCAGTTCTTTTGTCAAAATGTAGCACTGAGAGCTGCCTGTAGTAAATTGACATGCCCTGCTATTAACTTCAGTCCTCTGCAAATGTCAGTGGGCAGCAGGTCTTTGGGCAATTAGCCTGTGGCTGTTCTTTAAAACCTTAGGAATTTACAACTATAAACTGGGATTTTGGCAACCCTTGACTTATCTTTCATTTATCTGTATTCTGACATGACAAACTTCTTAACTAAATGCATAGTTTTCACGTATATTCTTTTAAAATTGTAAGGGATTAATTATTTAACTTGGAGACTATAATTTTTTAGATAAATTAAAAATTCTTGAAAATAGTTGTTTTTTTCTTGGGTTTGCTTTAACACAGGAAAAGATTAACTTTCATTCATTAGGCGTAGACTTTACTAAAGCATAGTTAAAATTGTTTCTCCAGAAGGCTTGATTTGATGCATTCTCACTACTAAAAATATTCATTTTTAGTATTGATTATTCACAATTCAGAGATGGGATTTTATTTTTAAAGGTAACTACAACATTAGAATTTAGGGTTTTTTCTGATTACTTTTATAAATATATCAGAACATGGAAAATTCGAATATGAGTAAATTGGGTAGATGCTTGTGAAATCTTAAAGTGATGAATCATGTCCAATTCAACAAGTTATGTATAGCTGTGCAGTGGATATCCTACAGTTGTCCCTCTGTATCTGTGGAGTATTGGTTCCAGGACCCCCTCAGATACCAACACTTATGGGTGCTCAAGTCCCTTATATAAAATGGCTTAGTGCAATCGGCCCTCCATATCCATGGGTTCTGCATCCACGGATACTGAGGGCCAACTGTATACACTTTTAAAAACTGTATTATCTTAATAATCATCTTACAGGAGCAAATTTTTGGTTAAAAGAGCTAGCTTCTTTTTTCCAAAGGAAAACATACAGCTATAATGTATTTCAGTTAAGTCAGTAAGTGCTTTTGCATTTAGGTATAAATGTAAAGTACTTCTTGAAATCAAAGTAATAAACTATTTTCAAGTCAAAGCAAAAAACTTAAAGGTGTTGTTTTATGCAGTTAATTTAGACTTCTGTATCATCCTCTTGAATATTGACTGAGCAATAAAGAAGCATTTTGTTTTTCAAGTTTGAAAACAGTGTGTTTATAACAAGATAGACTAAAAAAGAAAAAAAGGTTCTACCTGTGCTATTTCGTTAATAGTCTGTAGTGAATTGTGTGTGTGTATAGGTTTGGTCACTTCTTTCAGTCTTTTCTTTAAAACTACCAGCAAACATATACGTAAACCTCTTTTAGCCTTGAAACTTCTTATACTATTGATTGTGCTCAAGGGGATATAATGAAATATTTTTGCAATTAAATTATTTTGTGTTTAGGGACTGTGTCTTTTCCCTTTTTTGTGAATATTGGTTTAAAGCACGTGTTTTAGTTCTAACTGTTACAATTTATAAATTGAATTCTGGTACAGCATAGTATGCCTAGTTGTTCTCCCTGGAAAAATACCTATAACACGTTTGTGCTGGGGCCTGTCTTTTTGAGACTTCAAACATCCTAGAAATCAAATCAAGAGTAAAAAAAAATGAGGGTGTATCAGATGTTGGGAAGGAGGGAGATGTGGGGAGTGGGGGACTTTCTCAGATCTCACAGAATTTTCTCCTTGGCCCATTGATCTAGACTTGGGTGTAAACTAAGACAGCAGAGTAGACATTGCAGAAGAGAATGGAGAACAATGACAGCCAAAAGAAAACCTCACCAATTTTTTTTTTAAAAAACCACAATGTTCAGGGATTATATGATTTAGGTATAAGTATACTGTAGCACAACAGATTTACTCACTTAGCAAACATTTTGGGGGCCCTACTATGCGATAGACATGGTAGATAGACACTGCAGAATACAAAGGTGAACCAGACATAATCCTGCCCCCAAAAGCTTATCTAGTAGGGGAGATAAGGCATGTACACAAACACAACAGAAGCAATTTTAGCATAAAGGTTTAGCATTCATAGACCTAGGTTTAAATCTAGCTGGGTGATATTGTGCAGGTCTTTGAGCTTCAATATCTTTAACTTTCAAATGGCCATTAATAACAGTGTTAACCCTACAGGCTTGTAATAGGCTTTAGATAAGAAAAATGAATATAAAGACCCTAGTAGGGTACCGTACATTTAGCAAGAGCTCAGTAAGTGACAGCTCTTAGTATTTATTATTACCACTGCCAGCACCACCATCAGTAGACTCCAGGGACCATAATCTTTATTTTCCCCTGCCTTCAAGCATCCATTCTGTGCAGGGTGCATGGTGTGTATGTCTCCTTACTTCCTTTCAAAGCATGAACAGTGTATTGGAGCCCTTTCTTTTGGTGTCTGACAAACCTAGATTTGAATCATTTTTCTTTCATACCAGCTTTCTGAGCTTCAAGAATTAACAGAACTTGGTAACTGATAAGCTATTGGACAAAGGAGGAGGGGACTCAAAGATGACTTCTAATTCAGAAAGATTGGGGGTTTGTGATGTCTACAATAGGAAATAGAGGAAGAGGAGCTCATTTTGGAGGGCAAAAGAGTTTGATTTGTTTGTTTGTTTGTTGTGCCACGCGGCTCGTGGGATCTTAGTTCCCCAGCCAGCGATCGAAACCCGGCTCCCTGCAGTGGAAGCTTGGAGTCCTAACCACTGGACCGCCATGTAATTCCTGAGTTAAATTTTTAAAAAGACATAGTGTTTGAGGTAGTTGTGAGGCATTCAGACTGATGTTCAATTGGCTAGAGTAGAAATTCTGAAGAGAGATTGGGACTCGAGGTGCTGATATAGGAGTTATCCACATAGGGATGTTGCATCACTGTGGAATAGAATGAGATTCTAGACTCTAAAAATTTGTAGAATCTAGAGGAAGCAACTGAGTGACTAGAGAAGATCAATGGCTAGGACAGAAGGAGGAGGTAGACACAAAGGAATAATAGAGGTAGGACAACCAGGGAATAGCACGTGAGGCTCAGAGAGGAGAGGTCTCTATGATGAGGGTTGATGGATCTATCACAGAGGGCTCTTGAAGTGTCAAGGAGAAGTAGGACTAAAACAGTGAAATAGGGTTTGATGTCTGGGAGGTAATTGGGGTCTTGGAAAGCAGTTATAGAAGAGGGAAGGTAGAGGCCAGATTGCAGAAAGTGAGGTAGCCCAGCAACTCTTTGTATTGTGGATGTTATCATTATATTTATTACCAAAACCCTGGTCATCAGGAAAAGGTTCATCTGGTAAATATAGAATACAGTTGAGAATCTTTTCTACACTGATAAAAATCCAATGTTATTTCAATTTAAGGTCACTTTATTCTTTCAAAAAATGTGGATTTTAATGTCTGTCAAATGGGAGGTTGAGTGAACAAGTGAATAATGAATGCTTAACTTTGGACATTATTCCCACCTATGGGATTTCTGTCGGGCACATATGACAGCAAACCTTGCTGTTGGTGAGGGAACACATTTATTTTTTTCAGCTTAGCATCTGTGTTTTATTTATTTTTATATTCTCTCAGGTTGAGATTCTGTAGTTCCATCTGTTTTATCATATCTGACTAATGGCCTAAAGTTGAAAAGGGCCCGGGGAAATTCCTTGCTAGTCAGACCTATTTAGTTCCCGTCCTTTTCAAAATGTTACCTCTTATTGGCTCTTCACGTAGTGGTCACTAGTTAGAGACTCAAGGTGTATTACCTCATCTTCAAAACAAAACACAACAGAAAGGCAAAACAAAAATAAAAACAAAACCCAAACAAACAAATAATGGTAGAGCCCTAATCTTACAATTATGGACCCATTAACTTGCTAAATAGTCCTTTCAAACTGTCTTTTTCAAAAAAAATTGTAGAATTTTCTCCAGAATCAGATAAAAGCAATAGGAGTTTTAGGTTTAGTAATTCCACTTTAATCATTGTTTTACATTGTTTAATCATACTGGTTCAAAATGGTTTAAAACAATGCAAGACTTTCAAAGCATTTGTTGATCTGTTATCAGCTATTAATTCTGTTATAAGATACAGTCAGCAAAACAAATGGTTTTGTAAAAGACCCCAGACTATCTATCCTTTTTCAAAGCCTGCTGGGTACAGCTACTAGATTTAGTGTAATTATGGTCTTTTGGTAAAGGAAATGTCAATGTCAGACAGTATAACCTAGTACTTTTTTTGGCTTATATTTGAATTTTTAGATTTTTTTTAAAAAATATTTTTGAGCACAGGGTATGTGCCGAGAACTGTTACATGATTCAGACACGTAGTGCCAGGTAATCTTTATTATAATTTTAAAAAAATATTTATTTGGCTGCGCTGGGTCTTAGTTGCAGCATGCAAGGTCTAGTTCCCTGACCAGGGATCGAACCCTACACTGGGGACGTGCGGTTTTAACTGCTGGACCACCTGGGAAGTCCCTGGCTTTTTTTTTTTTTTTAATTCAGCGAAGTTGCTCCTTATATGCATTTAGTGAAACAACTTCTCTTAGTGCTGGCAAAAATAAAACAAAGCTTTAAAAAAATGTTTGTTTAGTTGCACTGGGTGTTAGTTGCGGCAGGCAGCCTCCTTAATTGTGGCATGTGAACTCTTAGTTGCAGCATGCACATGGAATCTGTTTCCCTGACCAGGGATTGAACCTAGGCCCCCTGCATTGGGAGCATGGAGTCTTAACCACTGCGCCACCAGGAAAGTCCCTAAAAGCTTTTAATTTTTTTTCTTACCAAAATTTTTTCTCCCATGTAATATGGAGAACTACTTTGGGGGTCTTATTTGAGTTTTTCTTAAAGTGCTGAGGCAGTTCAAAGTATATTGAGAGCAAAATTAAGCTTTCCTGCAGACCACCACTGTGGAAATAAGGTACGTCTTTATTTCTAAAACAAGGTCAGGCTCCTGATACTTTCCAGAAAGATAACAGCTGTGCTATCTGCATATCTGGTATGTAAGTCATATGTTCTTAACTCCACAGTATATCTTTATTTGAGGCATTCGGAGGATTCAACTATGAATTGATGCTGTCCAGCATTTACCAACAGATTGTGATGTAGTCCTTTAACTGCTATAATCTCTATCCTTCTACTGTGACTGAAAGACATAGGAGAATTACATTGTAATCCTGGGGAATTTTAAGAGGGACAATACAACTTTTATTTTTTCTCAAATTATCGTCAGAGATACTTCCTATTAAATTAGCCAGTATTCCTTAATATGAGAATCTGTACAAATTTCTCCTAGGAGTCCTAGGAAAATATCTGTGTTTCCCATTTAATTTGTATTACTTTTATCTCAAAGTGAGACTTGTGTAGACCAGAGAGAAATTAATCATTCTGGTTGAATACTAAATTTTTTCCAACTAGTACATTTTTGTTTGTTGTTTTTAATTTAAAAAAAGCCCTACTCAGTTATAAGTGTATTTTTATATTGGAACTGCTAATCCTTTTTAAAAGTAGTATGGTATGTTACATAACAATTATAATAGAAAATGGTGGAAAGTTTTAATGAGATCAAGCATTATAAAAAATGGTATATACACAGGTGTTTGTTTACTATTTATTTTGTAATCTTCACTGTTTATATAACTTCAAAAACAAACTCGAAGAAAGAATGTGTTTTTTTATAATCCACCATAGGGATTCTGGATTCTGCTGTATTGTTTAAATTCTAACAAAGTTATATGGAATATTCGTGAGTTTTTTCCTATACCATCAAAATGTACTGCCAGTAAAGATTATAAAGACAAAACACACTTTCTTGGAGTGGGGAGACAGATTGTTTAAAAATCTTCATGGTAATTTGTGACTAATAAGCCAGTTTATATAATTTTTTAAATAATAAATACCTATTTTGAAAAAAAAAAAAGATGTTTGGTAAATATAGTGATAAACTTAAAAATTACCCCGAAATCCTAGGAAATGGATTTTCATCTACCTTGCTGTTTATCACTTTTTCGATTGCAAAGTAAGCAATAACTTTTGTCCTGCTTTGAATGCTAATCTTGAGAATAGTGGAATTTTTCCTTAAGGCATGAACTGTTAAAGGGCAGTTATTATTGTCCAGTTTTCATTTTAGCTAAAAATGTTGGCTTTATGAATTTATAATATGGACAGAACTTCATTTGAAGTTTATAGATATATGGAATTTGTAAAATGTACATTTAAAAGGTGGTTCAAATGTGTATTGTATATGGATTTACGTATGTGATTTTTAAAAATTGAAAGTATATACACCACATGGTTAACAGCAGGTATTTTTTTAAAAAATTTTATTTTTTATTGAAGTATAGTTGATTTACATTGTTGTGAGCAGGTATTGTTTGATATTGGGATTATAGATGATTTTTCCCCCCTTTTACTTTTCTGTATTCTAATTTTTTGAGAGGGGTAATGGATGTGTGAAAAAGAAGAAAAAAACCATTCTAGTTTCTAGGAGTCCACAAAGGCCATTTTAGTTCACAAAGAACCTAAAGCTATTTTCAGTACTCACCAACCCTAAAGGAAATAATATATTCACGAATAATTATACCTCAGAGTCATCCAACATGGGGTGACATCAGGTTTTTTTTGGCTTTAGCTAGAATATGTAGGCTTTCTGATAATGCTGGTTGGGAGATGGTGGCTGTTCTCTTTGGTAATTATATGTGTGGGCATTACATATGTGTTTATTACTGCATAATTTAATGAGTGCCTTAAACTTAGCGTTTGTTTCTTTAAACAACACCTTTTTAGTTTATGCTTTGGAAGAGAATAAGTAATGCTCAGGAATCAAAGTAGTAATGTAGTTTCATTTTATAATGTAATTAGTGTTGTGTTAATGCTAAAACTCACTCATCTTGGGGAGTTTTAATTAGGACAGATAGGATGGGCTAGAAAACAGTCTTTGAGCTTCCAGTTGTTCAGGATACTATGCTAGATGCTCTGCCTACACTATCTCATTTAATTTCATGACTACATTTAATTTCATGACCACACTATGAAGTGTAGGTGATATTAGCCTTAATTTACACACAGGAAAACCAAAATTCAGGGAGATGAAGTGATTTGTAGTGGCTTTAAGCACTAGAAATAATATTTCTGTGTAATTATTATGTCTACCAGTAACCATCACAGTAACCATTTAATTTGTTAAAATTTGTATGATAAGCTGAGATTGCAAATACAGAGCGTCAATAATATAACAACATTTAAGGATTATTTTTTTAAAAACTGTCAGGGTACATCCCCCTCACAAATGAAAATAACTTTCTCTGATTATTTAATATATACTATTTTAAAGAATTCAAATCATACGTACAAATATAAGGAAGAAAATAAAGGTCACCTAAAATCTCACCATGCTGTGGTATGAAAAAGGAGGATCACCAAAATGTTTTTGCATTACTTTATGCGAGCTTATGCAAAATTTTATACAAATAGAATTATATCACACAAAATATATTTATAACGCCCCCTCCCACACACACATCAGCATCTTTACCCTCCCAGGTAAGCCTTATTAACAACTTAGTATATGTCCTATGTTTCTCTCCATCCTTAAATAATCTTTTACTCATATAATCCTATGGAGACCTATATATACACTTAGAGTGAGATTTTAGTTATTATCAGAACGTTTGAGTACTTTTTTTAAGTGCAAGGCTTCGTGCTAGCTGTGGAAGAGCTACAAGGAAGAGTAATTCTCAATTACTTTACAGTCTGTAAGGAGAGGTGAGCAGGTAAACACCTTGTATTATACAAGACTTGCTTTGATATCTGCTAAATGTTGGTTGGAAACACAGCCTGGGAGCCCTGCAGGGGAGCTCCCAGAGGGCAGAGGACTTGCCTTGTTGATTCTTATGGGCATAAACACTTGACATATGGGATTATGCCCACCTGTCTGTAAATAAATGTCTGTAAATAAAAGTCATATGTTCAAGTAAAACAAAAAAGATTATTCTGTTTACAGGTTTAAATGGATTAGCTTTTGTAGTTTGAGAGCCCAGTAGAGAAACTGTTGGTTTATTTACTTTGTTTCTTTGGAAAGGAGTTACCCATTTTCCCATCAGAAAGTTAAAATTTTTTTTTTCCATTTCTTTCTTTTTTTTTTTTTTAATTTTTTTTGGGGGGTACACCAAGTTCAATCATCTTTTTTTTTTTAATCCTCATTTTATTTATTTATTTATTTATTTATTTATTTTTATTTTTTGGGGGGTACACCAAGTTCAATCATCTGTTTTTATACACATATCCCCGTATTCCCTCCCTTCCTTGACTCCCCCCTCCTCGAGTCCCCCCCACCCTCCCCGCCCCAGTCCTCTAAGGCATCTTCCATCCTCGAGTTGGACTCCCTTTGTTATACAACAGCTTCCCACTGGCTATCTATTTAACAGTTGGTACTATATATATGTCTGTGCTACTCTCTCGCTTTTTTTTCTTTTAAAGTTTGGGCATTTTTGTAACAAGGAGGGCGCCATAATATTTTGCTGTACAGTTTCGTCTGTATAGTGCATGGCACTTTGAAGTTTAAGATAGTTTAGGTGGTTAGTGATACTTTCTAACACAGAAATCTTTATTTGCTCAAAAGTAAGTTTAAGCATTCACTTTGCACATTTGGTGCATACATTGAATGAGGATTTACACATTTGCATATGACAAGTATAGAACTTGGATAGTAGGAATATTGGGGAGAGTAGGAAATGTCTCCAGTGAAATGTATGAATTTCAAAATATTTGAAAAGAAATATTGTGTTATTAAAAGTAGGTGAATATTCACTCAGGTGTTCAGTTTGAATCTGCCTTGTGCCTATCACTATTCTAGTTGCTTTGGAATATATATAAAGGAAATAAAACAGGGCAGGATCATATTCTCTTAAAGGGAAAAGTATTTCATTTAACAATTGAAATGGTTGGTGCAATGGGACATGGAAGCTACATGGCTCAAGAGGGAGGACAGTGAAGGCTGTTTATGGTGAAGAAGAGTGTTTAGGTCAAATGATTTTGATTTTATTGTGACCCTGAAAGAATCATTAAATTACCACAGTGGACACAAGCTCACTTTTGATGATGTCTTAACAACTCACTGCAGTTTAACACCATAATGACTGAAAGGGAAGGCTTATTGAATCACTGACTCATTTCGTAAAGAGTTTGGGTTCTTTTTGTATGTTGAAGTCTTTATTTGACATGACTTTCACAAGAGGATATATCTGCTCATTGGTGCTGAATGACTATGATAATTGAAAAGGAAACGTTTCCAAACTCTACAAGAGATGATTTTATCTAATATGGCTAATCTCAAACTAAAAGGGTCTGGAATTATTCCTGTTTTTATCTAGGGTTAAGTAGAATATTTTATTCCTTGGTCTTCGGTTCTACCCCTAAAGTAAGTGCTTTGGATTCCAAAACATTGGTTTTGAAGTTGAGAATATTAGCTTTGTGTTTAACTCTAAGAAGGTTCTATTTTAGTAGAAATGCTTGCTTTATATTACCATCAGCAATGAATGAGAGTTCTAGTTCCTCATCTTCACCAACATTTGGTCGTGTCAGTCTTTTTGATTTTAGCTGTTTATGTGGTGGTATATCATTGTGGCTTTAATTTGTGCTTCCCTGAATACTAATGATGTTGAATATCTTTTCACATAGTAGTTGGCCATTTGTGCATCTTCTTTATTGAAGTGGTTATCCAAAACTTTTGCCAGTTTTTATTGGGCTGTGTTTCCCTTTTAAAAGTTGAGTTGTCAGAGTTTTTTGTGTATTCTGGGTACAGATCTTTTATCAGATATGTGTTTTGCAAATATTTTCTCCCATTCTGTAGCTTATCCTTTTATTTTCTTTTTTAAAATAAATGTTATTGTATGGCAAGATTTTATTTTATTTTTTATAAATTATTTATTTATTTATTTATTTATTTATTTATTTATTTATTTATTTATTTATGGCTGCATCAGGTCTTCGTTGCTGCACACGGGCTTTCTCTGGTTGCAGCGAGTGGGGGCTACTTTTCATTGTGTTGCGTGGGCTTCTCATTGCGGTGGCTTCTCTTGTTGCAGAGCACAGGTTCTCACTGTGTGGGCTTTCAGTAGTTGTGGCATGTGGGCTCAGTTGTTGTGGCTCCTGGGCTCTAGAGCACAGGCTCAGTAGTTGTGGTGCACGGGCTTAGTTGCTCTGTGGCATGTGGGATCTTCCTGGACCAGGGCTCAAACCCGTGTCCCCTGCATTAGCAGGCAGATTCTTTACCATTGTGCCACCACGGAAGTCCCCTTGTATTTTCTTAACAGTGTCATTTGAAGAGCAGTCTTATTAGTTTTGATCCCTAGCATTTATTTATCTAACTAGCATTTATTTATCTTATTTGTACCTTTTGACTGCTTTCAGCCAATTTACCCCCTCCCTCCATTTCTAGTAATCACAGATCTGACCTTTTTTGCTGGGAGTTTGTTTGTAAAGTGTAATTGACCTGCAACACTATGTTAGTTTCTGTTACACAACATAGTGATTCCATATTTCTGTACATTTCAAAATGATTACCACGATAAGTCTAGTTACAATTATGATCTGTTACCATACAAAGATATTACATAATTATTGACTGTATTCCCCACACTGTACATTTCATACCTTTGACTCATTTATTTTGCAACTGAAAGTTTGTACCTCTTAATCTCCCTTACCTTTCTCTCTTCCTTGCAACCCCTTCCCCTCTGGCAACCACCTGTTTGTTTCCTGTATCTATGACTGTTTTTGTTTTGTTATGTTTGTTCATTTGTTTTGTTTTTTTAGATTCCAAATGTAAGTGAAATCATACAGTATTTGTCTTTCTCTGTCTGACTTAACTTCACTTAGCATAATACCCTCTAGGTCCATCCACGTAGTTGCAAATGGCAAGATTTTATTTTTTATGGCTAATACTCATCTGTTGCTGGACACTTGGGTTGCTTCCATATCTTGGCTATTGTAAATAATTCTGCAGTGAACGTAGGGGTACATATATATATATATTTGATTAGTGTTTTTGTTTTCTTCAGATAAATACCCAGGAGTGGAGTTTCTGGGTCGTATGGTAGTTCTATTTTAAATTTTTGGAGGAACCTTCTATACTGTTTTCCATAGTGGCTGAACCAATTTGCTTCTCACCTACAGTGCACGAGGGTTCCCTTTTCTCCACATCCTTACCAACATTTGTTATTTGTTGTCTTTTTGATAATAGCCTTTCTGACAGGTATGAGGTGATATCTCATTGAAGTTTTGATTTGCATTTCCCTGATGACTTGTGACGTTGAATATCTTTTCATGTGCCTATTGGCCACTTGTATATCTTTGGAAAAATGTCTATTCATGTCCTCTGCCCATTTTTTAATCGGGTTTTTATTTTTTTTTGATGTTGAATTGTATGAGTTCTTTGTATATTTTGGGTATCAGCCCCTTGTTGGATGTATTATTTGCAGATATCTTTTACCACTCAGTAGGTCGCCTTTTCATTTTGTTGATAGTTTCCTTCACTGTGCAAAAGCTTTTTAGTTTGATGTAGCCCCATCAAAGCTGATTTCTAATAATACCACCCTTCAAAAATGTGTTATGTTAAAAGGAGGCAGTAATTGATTTTTCTCTTTGTAGGAAAAAACACCAGAGAGGGATACCATGGGGCAGACAGTGAATGAAGGTAAGATTTACTTGTCTAAAAATGATAAATATTTTCAGTTATTCATTTAGAATGAGTATCTTTTGGTAGATTGAATGTTTGGGGAAAAAAAAAAGCCTTTTTAAAAATAAAGGGACTTCCTGGTGGTGAAGTGGTTAAGACTCTGCTGCAAGGGGCCGGGTTTGATCCCTGGTCAGGGAACTAGATCCCACGTGCATGCTGCAACTAAGAGTTTGAATGCCACAGCTAAGGAGCATGCCTGCTGCAATTAAGACCTGGCACAACCAAATAAATAAATAAAAATAAAGTTATACTTCTATAACTAGCACACTAGGTGCTTAGAATCGGAATTTTAGAACTGAATAGCTGTTAAAGGTAATCTTGTCTTCCCTTAGTTTTATAAATGAAAAAGCTGACATTCAGGGAGATTAAGTGATCAGGTCATATAACAATCTGTGATAGCCAAGATCACAGTCCAGATTTTCTTACTCTAATATGGGTGTTTAAAAAAATGCTTCATCCTGTCCTGCTGTAGTGAGAAGTCTGCTCACTGTTTCATGAATATGCCACACATCATTTGCACTCTATTTTGAGTTGTATTTTCTTTCCCGTAATACATTCTTCATACCTTTGTTGTCCTAAATCCTGTTTTGCCTTCAAGACCCAGTTTAAGTCCTTTATGTCTCGTGACCTTTTCTCTGGCTGCATGCTGAATGTTGTGCTCTGCTATTTCTGTTTTTGTCAAGTGTATTAGTTTAGTATAGTCTGTGTACCTAGATTCTTAGCTTCCCTAGAGCAGGAACCAGGCTTTTATAATTTCACTTTGTTTCCTATTAGAAAATATTACTGTAGAACTATTTAGTAAATATAAGTGTGTACTTTCTTCTTACTAATCAAATTATTTAAATAGAAAGCAGCCCATACATCCCTCTTGAGTGTTCAGATATCTTGAAGAGTCACTCAGTCATAACCAGAAAGTATATCTGTTACCTTAAATGGTACACCTGACATCATTCATAGATTCTTCTTTAAGAAGCTAGTCACTTGACAATTCAAGCATCAATAAGGGTAAAACAGTAGTAGATGGAAACACATCAAGTGTGGTTAAATTCGTTAGTTCATAATGATACTAAAAAACAGAACAAAACTTATTGGTTATCTGTGGAGAATGGTACGGATACAGTTCTCTTTTTTTCTTTTTTTTAATTAAAAAATTTTTTTGGATGTGTGGCGTGATGTGTGAGATCTTAGTTTCCCTGACCAGGGATTGAACCCACACCCCCTACATTGGAAGCACAAAGTCTTAACCACTGGACTGCCAGGGAAGTCCCACTGATACAGTTCATTATTTTGAAAACTAGAAAATAAAGGGAAAAGAATAAAGCATTGTTGTGACTTCCCTCTGTGATCCCTACCTGAGGGTAACTGAATGGTTGAAGAGGGGAAGTTTCTCTCTATAGAAGTTTTCTGGCTAATAAAGACAGGATGATAGATTTAGAGTACCTCCATTTTGCAACCACTCATGAACTAATGGATCTAGGCAGTAGTCATCCATGGCTGCTCATATCACAAAAAGAGAACTATGTATATTAAGAACCTCCTGTGAGAAGTACACAGCACCACCTGTGAAGTCATCATCTCTTCTCCTCCCAAAAGAGCCAAACCTGAGTCTGGTTAAGCTCTTCTGGCTCTAAATAGCAATACCAATTTGGAGAATATATAAGGACCAGAAGAACCCAGCATCATGAGGAAGTAGTCAGCAAACTCCAGACTGGAAAAGTCCGAACTGGTATTATCAGCAAAAAAAAAAAAAAATTGCTAGCAGAAGGGGGAGAAAAAGAGGAGGAGGAGGAGCCTATAGGTAAGAAGAAATTTAAGAAATGTATCTATCATTGGTCTTTATGGACTTTATTTGGGTCCTGATTGAAACAGACACATTTAAAATATTTAAGACAATGGGGAAATTAAGAACACTGACTGCTTATTTGATAATATTAAAGAATTATGGTTAATTTTGAGCATAATAATAGTATTATGATTAATTTTTAAATGAGTCACTTAAGAAATACATACTGTAATAAATATGGATGAAATACATCTTAGATTTGGTGAAGTCACAAGGTCCAGTGCTATTTGAGCTCCTCAGCCCAGCACAGAGAAAAGCTTTGCCTTGTCAATTGAATTACATTGTATTCTAGCTTCCCTGTTGTTTTAAATTCTCAAAAGCATGCAGTTTATTTCTGGGGCACATTAATCTGAACATTGTAAGGATCAGCTCATCTCATTTTGGTTTGTTCATTCATTCAGTTAACTAATACTCAAGGGTGTTCTGTATGCCAAGTCCTTTTCTAGTCACTGAGGATACAGCAGTGAACAAAAGAGACAGTAAATTAAAATATTCCTGACCTTTTGGAGCTTACATTTGAGTGAAGTGAGACATACAATAAACAAATAAGCAAATTATAAGGTACATTGTATATTAGAAAGTGAAATCCTTTGCAGAAAATGAGAATATTAATTATAAAATTAAAACTGGCTCCTATTAGAAAATAGTTTTAGTTTATGGTTTTTGTAAGTACCCTTTTAAACCACTGCTCTGGCCTTCTGGTATTACTCACTATTTTCTTTCTTTCTTTTTTTGTTTTCTTAAGAGTCAATGGATGTAAAGAAGGAGAATCAAGAGAAAGCTCCTCAGTCAGGCACATCTTCTGTGCAGAATGGTAAGTTTTAAATTAGTTCAGTGCAACATATTTTTCTTTCTCACTTGGTGTTAATATGAACTCTTTTCTTATTGCTTTTGGTAAATCTGTGTATAGTAAGCTCCTCTAAATATAAAATCTAAGCAATAGGAAAGGTGAAAAAGATAGTATTTAGTTTTGAAAATTTTACTTTGGTTTCACATAGAGAGGGATTAAGTTAAAAGATAACCCTGTATTTCAGTGCAAATTTTGCCAAATTAAAGATATCTGGTTATTAATTACCATGTATTACCAATTTTAAAATAATTTGATTAATAAAAACGCTAGAGTCAATGTGAAAGTCCTTTTTTGATGGTCAAAAGACAGTCCAGTGGATTAAAGCTTAGGCATTGAGGGGGTCTGACAGTCTTGGCCTCATTCTTTACTGGCCTTGTGACCTTGGGCAGATTACTCAATGTTCTTAGTCTCTTTTTTCTCCTTTGTAGCACAGGGATAATACTACTTACCTCGTGAAACTATTAGAATTAAACAAAATGAATGTAAAGCACCTAATATAATGTCTAAGCTTATAGTAAATGTTCAGTAAATGTTAACTTTATTAAGTCTGAGTTATTAATTCATGTTTTAAGTTTTTTATTGCGAACATCATGTGTATAGCACTACATCAGAGTCTCAGGAGATAGAATCTGACCCATTGCACCTGCTCTTAAGGAAAATGAGAAGATAAGTTACACGCAGACAAAAGACTGAATTAAAAAAAAATACTATAGCAAACGTACTGTGTTTACCAGAGATTTCCAGGCAAACCTCTTGCCCCTTGTCTTTCTGTAGTACCTGCCCTGCCAACCCCACTCTTGGAGTAAGTAGTTCATCCATGGCTTTCTGTTCCTACAGGTAGATTGCCTATAGAGGTAATCCCCATGGAGTCATTCTTTCTCACTGTAGCTGGGTCCTCAGTGTTTCCTTAACTCTCTTTCTTATTGCCCTTATTTGTTCCTCAGCTCTTCCAACCCCCAAAACCCTCCAAGGAAATGGAGGCCATTAGGTTAGAATGTTCTTCCTCATCCCTACAAATTCCTTCCCATTTTTAAAAAATATAACAGTTTTATTGAGATATAATTCATATACCATACAATCCACCCATTTCAAGTATACAGTTCAGTGGTTCTCAGTAGTATATTCCCAGAGTTGTTTACCTGTCACCAGAATCAGTTTTAGAACATTTTCATCACCCTAAAAAGAAATCTTGTACCCAGCTAGTAGTCACTCCCCATTTCCTCTCAGTGCCTCTCCCTAGGCAACCACTTATCTACTTTCTGTGTCTATAGATTTGCCTATTTTGGAAATTTCATGAAAATAAATTTGAAAAATTTTTTTTATGGTTTTTTCTCAAGCACTTTATTGGAGTATAATTGCTTTACACTGTTGTGCCAGTTTCTGCTGTACAACAAAGTGAATCAGCTGTATTTATACATATATTCCCATATCCCCTCCCTCCGGCGACTCCTTCCCACCCTCCCTATCCCCCAAAAATACATTCTTAAAGGTTGAAACTAGTAATTTTCAAAATTCTCAAACTTTTCTGTTTGAGAAATTCTGATTGAAAATGAGATTACTTAGTCAAATTGACAGACATCTGCAGATATTTCTCAGGGCCCTGACCCTAACATCTCATTTTAGAAATCAATGAGTGACTGCTAGAAGGTAAGCTCCAAGAGAGCCAGGATTTTTGTCTGTTTCATTAACTGCTGCATCTGCAGTACCTAGTACAGTGCCTGGCACATACTGGTGACCTTCTATGGGAATCCAGTGATGAATAAGACAAATATGATTCCTGCTGTCTTTGAGCTTAGGTAGACATTAAACAAATGCCCAGTTACAGTTGTGATAAATGCTATGAGGTATTGGGTGCTGATCATTCAGCTGAGAAGCTTCAAGCTGTAGATATTTTGCGCATGTTCTTTACATAGCCTCTGAACCTAAGCCTAGCACTGGTGGAAGACGTTATGATTCTGATTTACTCTGGAGAAGACTGAGGGGCCTCATAGATTATATTCAGTGTGCTAAAAGGTGTTTGGGCTAATGTGTGGACTAGAATAGAGTACAGATCAAACAAGAAGGACCATAGACATGTGCAAGTAACAGTCAGATGACAATGTACATCTGCCTCATGAACAGGCCTGTCAGTTCCTAGGGCTCTTTTCTGAGAGAGGGTGAATCCCCCCCGAACCCCCGGCCAATCTGTCAGTGAGGTTAAGATGTAGAGGCAGACAGGAACTTAAGGCTTGTCTGTGACTTTCTTTTTTAACTCCTGGTCAGGAATTCCAGCTGTGGTATTGTAGATGTATCAAATCTAAGTTATTAAAGCCTTTTGCTTTGTGTGTTTCCGCTATGTTATTGGTAGGCTCTCATCATATGGGCAACCAGGCTGAGCAGTTTTGTGGACTAAAAATTTTTCCTTATGAATAAAGAAAAAAATTAAGGCTCCAAAGGTTAAATTAACTGGCAGTGCGATAGAAAATAATCATATTAATAATCACTGGTATAAAGGATTTGATAGCTCAAATTATAGCCCATTAAGACACAAATGGTAATAGAATATTTTAAAAATTGTTAGCTGGATTAAGTATTTTCCAATGTCATTGAAAAATTTTACAAATGTAACTGGTTTGTGGAAGAGTCTTAATTCAGTTCTTTGAGGTATAATTGTGAAATGGATTTGATTTCTCAGTCGTCATTTTCAACTTATACTCCTTTCTTCTGGGTTTGACGGCTCCTTAATGACATCCTAGTAAGACGTTTTTCCCCCATTCATATTTTGTTCTTGTTTTTTAATGCTCTCCAAGATCACGTGGTGGTAGAGCTTCAGTTAGAACCTTGGGTCTCTTGATTGTCAGGTTAGTGCTCAGGAGGGCACTGAAATAACCTGGTCAGTTAAATTTTGGAGCCATGGATCTCAGTTTTCCCTTTTAATAAAGCTATCCAGTATTGTTAAGTTTAGGTACATCTATGACATTTAGTTTTAGAATAATAACATAAACCACTTATTGAGTTACTTACATATATACTACTTCACTTTGTTCTCAAAATACCTTATACCATATGTATTACTTTCCTCATTTTATACGTGAAGGAACTGAGGCTGAGAAAGTGAAATGACTTGCTCAGGGTCACATAGCTAGTAAGAGGCAGAGTCAGACTGAAAGACGGCAGGTTCAACTCCAGAGCCAGTGTTCTTGACATTCTGCTGCATGCCTTTCAGCAGTGTGGTAGTGCTTGCTTTACATTATCTGGAAGAAGAATTAAACCCAGTTTTCCTTTTTTAGCAGAAAAATCTCTAAAAGGGTGTTCATTGTTATGTAAGACATGCTTAATACCGTATATAATATGTGTACATATATAAATGCATACTTTCATGTAATGTATTCTGAAGCTGGCTCACATCAACTTGGGAGAGCCAGTGGTACACATTTTTCCCCAACTTTGGGGTGGTGACTTTACCTTGGCACCTTGCAGTCAGCTGTGGTGGTAGTATTTACACCACAGAAATCTGCAAACACTACCAGTCAGGCTTTTTGTTTGTTTGTAGCTGTGTGTGTGTGTGTGTTTATGTGTATGTGTGTAAGCGGAACTGTTATTTGCTTTGAAGGATATATAAGAGGCTAGTAACAGATTCCCCTAGGGAGGGAACTGTCAAACCCAATATTTTTATAGTAAGGAAATTAAACAAGAGTCTAGGAAAAAACCTCATGATTGATGAGAATTAAACTTTGTGTGAATTAATGGTATCTTTAATGCTGCTATCAAGTTTTTCTCTCAGTGTCTTGGCAGTGTGACTGGCACAGTGAATTGAAGTGTCCAGGCAAAGTATACTGCTTTCTGACCTTATAGTATATCATGAAGACCACGTGAGAGAAAGGACAGCAAGAGTTTGTAGGAAATGTAGATCATTATGACAATCCATATTAGTCATTGCACTGATGACTGGTTTCTGCTTTGTTCTGCCACCATATTCTTGAGACACCCTGGATGGAGATCTAATAGTCAATTGATAAACAACGCTGGTTCTCAGAGTTTTTCTTTCTATAAAATATTGCTTTATTTCTGCTATACCACACGTCTAAACACCTTTAGATCCCTGTGAAAAAAACAAACACACACCTTCACAGTAATGGGACGAAATGGTAAAAACATGTCTTGAGTAAATTTATATTAGAGACATAAGTATAATTTGCTATTACTCTATGAAAAGTCCTTTCGTTGTTTCTAGAGTTCACATTTTCAGAATCACTGTGTTGCAGTCTTCATTACATCAAGAAGATCTGGATTGTAATTTATATCAGAGCCATTATTATCAGGAAGTTGTCTTATTTTTTATTTCCATGCTGGTAGTCAAATGTAGATCAGGAAGTTTGAATCTGTCCTTTAAGAAGTATTTCTTTAAAGAGATATGGAACTAAAACCCATTTTATTCCTGAAAGTTAGTATACATATTTTATATATGTATTATATATATATGTGTTATATATATATATTTATATATATATAAAAAACTGGGAATTCCCTGGTGGTTCAGTGTTTAAGACTCAGTGCTTTCACTGCCGTGGTCCTGGGTTTGATCCCTGGTCAGGGAACTAAGATCCCACAAGGTGCATGGCGTGGCCAAAAAAACAAAACAAAACTATTTTTGCATGTGTTTTTTCCAGATGATTTTCACTGGGAAAATTACTTGAAAGAGACTGGATCTTTAAGTGCTCCTTCAGAGTATTTCAGACAGGTATGCCAAAATTCTGTAGATACCATGTTGAATATATTGATGTAAACTATTAACTTGTTGAAGGGTGTCTGTGTGATTGTTAGATTCTAGTAACGTGTGGAGATAGTGGGATTGTGGTAGTGCTGCTTAAAAACCAGATGGTCTCTTTGCATTCATTCATTAAGAATTTATTTTATGTCAGATATACTAGCTCTTATGACTGCCCATCTGGAGGGAAAGACAGACATGTAAATAATTAATTATGAAAAGTGTGATAACTATACTGGGAGGGCTTAAAGAAGAGGTGCTATCTAAGGTGGTCTAAATTAGGGGAAGGATATTCCAGGCATAGAGAACATCCAAAGCAAAGGCACATGGGTGTAAAAGAACCTGAGTGTTGAGGGATGGTATGGGGTGGCTGGGGCACAAAGTGGGTAGAGGTGATAATATGGGAATGAGGTTAAGGTATGGTGGCTTTTAAACTATCCTGAGGATTTGGACTTTATGTTAGGCAGTGGTGAGCTGCCGTTTGGCTTATTTTAAGGGGAACGGCCTAATCAAACTCTTATTTTAGAAAGCCACTCAGGAAGCATTTTAGAGGCTGTATTTGGGTTGCCTGGAAGTGGGCAGATGAGTAAGACCAGCAGTGGGCAGCCAAGTCAGGCTGCATGTCAGGCCAACGGGAAGGTTTGGAGAAGATCTTTTTCTTAACCCTTATAGCTCTTACTTTGTTCACCAACTGCTGTGACTGTTACTTAAAATGTTCCTCACATATTCCGGTAACATAACTGACCGTTTGATTTTCTTATAGTTGATGCATTTTAACAAAATTTTATTTATTTGTGTGTATATATATATAGTCCCAGATTCCACCGGCTAATGACTTCAAAGTTGGTATGAAATTGGAAGCCCATGACCCTCGCAACATGACTTCGATATGTATCGCCACAGTCGTTGGAATTACTGGTGCCAGGCTACGTTTAAGACTGGACGGTAGTGACAACAAAAATGATTTTTGGCGGCTTGTTGATTCTCCAGACATTCAGCCTGTTGGAACATGTGAAAAGGAAGGGGACTTACTTCAGCCTCCGCTAGGTAAGGATAAACAGTTTTTAAAATAACATATTCTTGCTAATGTAATATTCAATAGAAATAATTTTAACTAGTCTTTTAAAAATCTCTTCTCCTGGGCATTCTTGCAAATAGATGGTCAGGTGGTTACTATGGAGAATAGATGAGAAAATAACTCAGTACCATATGTTGTAGAGTTTCACCTAAGTACATATTTGGCATTTGTGTGCTAAATAAAGTTTCCCCACTCCAGAGCAAGACTCATTCTGCCTTAAAACTTGTAATGTCAGAAGCCGCTCTACTAGATTACACATGCAGATTCAGAAACCCTTCTGGGGGAGAAGTTTGTAGCATTTGATATGAGTCACTTCCTCCCTCAATATTGTCTAATGAGCCATTCATCATTTTTGGTATGGGGATGAGCACAGCAGACTCATCAGGAATCCAACTTCAGACTTGGGAATTTCATTACACCTATGTGTTAAGAAATCATAGTGAGAGAGGTAGGAATCAATACCATTAGGTCTTTGAAAAGAAGAAGATGGATGGAACTCTTCAGCAAAGATTTTTAATACAAAGCTCTCAATTTTGACCAAGTTTTTAAAAGGTAAGACGTGTGTGACCCTAATTTTGTGCAAAACTTTTCTCTTTTAATACTTAAGCATACCATGGTATTCTGTAGAATATAAGGATTTAGTTTATTACTTCTACATTCTGAGTGAATGGTGGGTATTGGTTTTTGTTTCTTCTTTACAATGCCAAAAATGAAAATTCTCTATTATAAAGCAGTGAGAGAATGGATTTTTTTTTGTCTCCTACTAGTGAAAAATTCCCTGAGAACCAAAAATTTAAGATAATAATAACTACTCTTTTAGCAATATCTTGTTATACTGTCCTTGCTCTAATTGTTAATTATTCCTAATTTGGTTTAAAATATTTTAAAACACTAATCAGAGATGCGTTATTCTAAGAAGATGGTTTAGGGTATGCTTTTTCCCTTTTCTTTCTTCATATCATTCACATTTTTTGTTGTTTATTTTTATAATATTTCTTAAATCATGCAGAATTCTATAAGAGATAGAAGTATAGATCTGAGGCTTAGTGCTTCCCTGTTTGGATTTTATTTCTCTGTTTACAATATAATAGTATGTGTTTGTATTTTGTTTAAAGGATGCGTAGCTATTGTGATTGTTAGCATTTCAAACACATAACCAGATTTATTAATCATTCTTTTTTCAAATTACTTTTAGAGTTTATTAATTAAAAATATGAAATACATAGCAGTACATGCTGATTAGTATGTATTTTGACAGCATATAATAAAAAAAATTTTTGCCAATTTGCTCATCAGGCGCTTTTGAATAGTTTAGTTTCCATTTTAATATAACACAGCTTACTTTAATATAACACAGGGATGTATGCCAAGTTCTCACCAATTCTAGCATCAAGGCAGGCAAGTGTTGCATGTAACAGATTGCCCCCAGAAAATAGTAAAAGTATTTAAAAGGTTTATTTATTTAAATCTTAAAGGTTGTTATTTAAAAGGTTTTTTTAAAAGTTTCAATGTACATGGAGAAAAGTTTACAGCTTATAAATGAACACACTTGTGTAACCAACACCCAAATCAAGAAATAGAACATTGTCAGCAGCCTAGAAGCCCCATTCCTGCTGATCCCCAGTCATATCCTCCTCCTTCCCAAAGGTAACTACTGTCCAGACGTCCTATTATCATGGATTAATTTTATCTGTGTTTGAATTTTTTACATGCACTTTGATCTTTTTTGACCTTTGAATCTATGTTTGACTTTAGGCAATTAGAGAATTAAGAAAAATGCTAAATTAAAAAAAAATCATGGTGCATCATGTAATAGGATGAGATGGGATTTAAGAGAAGGGCATGAGGACCACAAAATGATTCTTATGCACTATTCTAACTGCAATATGGAGAATCCGTGTTGTGGAGGACTATTTATTAGATATCACTAATAATACTGATTTATTTTAAGGAAGTGTGTAACAACCCTCTCCCATTTTTCCCTAGCAACAATTATTTTACTAGTCAGATTAAGGGTGTTTTGGTACATGATTATTATAGGATGACTTTATGTCTGAACTTTCTTGTGTATTGTATCCTATTGATGGACCCATTGACAATGTGATTCATGTGCCTTCCTATCTTAATGTATGTATTCATCAGGGATGTATACCATGTTCTCACCAATTCTAGCATCAAGGCAGGCAAGTGTTGCGTGTAACAGATTGCCCCCAGAAAATAGTAAAACTGGCAGACCCCTGCTCCCTGCTGCACATGCCAGATGCTGTGATATTCACCATTAATTGATCAGGTATCTAGAGAAGACACCTGTTGAGTGTTTTGATAGCATCTGATACAGATTCTAAGATAAGATCATTTAGTGTGTATAAAGATTGCTGAAGTGAGAGCTGTCTTTTTTCTCAGCATAATATGTGAAAAATTTCAAACATACAGAAAAGGTGAAAAAATTTTACAGTGAACACCCACATACCCACTACCTAGATTCTACCCATTATCATTTTACTATACTTGCTTTATCACTTATCTGTCCATCTGCCCTTCCGTCAATTCATTAGTCCATCATATATTTAAATGCACTTCAGGATAAATTATTGACATTAGTGCATTTCCTCTAATACTTTAGCATTCATATCATTAACTAGAGTTTGCTCTTTATTTACAGGTTTTTTTTCCCTTTTGAGGTGAAATTTACACACAGTGATATTCACCATCATAAGTGTACATTTGCTGAATTTGACAGAAAACTGTCTTTCTGAAAGGAAATAAGGCAGGGACTCTGAGGAAAAAGAGGGGCTTGGAAGTCTTTTGCAGCCTTTTTACCCTGCGTGTGTGGTTGTTAGTGAGGAATAGAAGCTCTCCTGGGTTCTGGCTTGGATATTTCTTAGTATTATGGCCCATTTCCAACATATATGTGTATGTTGGTGAACCCTAGCTAGTGGCTTCTTTAAAATGAGAATTTCTACCCCCACTGAAGCATTTTTGTCTAACAGTACAGTGAATACAGTAGCACTGATTGGAGGGTGTACCTGCTCCTCTTGCCCATTTCGTGAGTTCCTTGATAAAGTCATTCTCTGGAGAAGAATGGCAAATGAAACATTTTTTATACCAACTTATACCACAGAGAGGCTTTTTAAAAATGATACCTGCTTTATTTTATAAAATAGGGTACCAGATGAACACATCATCTTGGCCAATGTTCCTCTTGCGAACATTGAGTGGATCTGAAATGGCACCTGCAACATTCTTTAAGGAGGTAAGAAAGATGTTATAAAAAGCTTCCATCAAATGGGGTGTGGTTTTATTGTTTTAGTGGGGGTGCTTAAATTCTTTGTCTTTTCTGACATGGAAAGCAAAAATGCTTTTTAAATTACTTGATTGGCAAGTGTATCAGTCTGCTTGGGCAGTTGTAGCAAAGTACCGCAGACTGGGTGGCTTAAATAACTGAAATTTATTTTTTCACATTTCTGGAGGCTAGAAGTCCAAGATCACAGTGTCACCAGGCTGAGGCCTGTCTTCTCAGCTTATAATCTTTTCACTCTGTCCTCACATGGCCTCTTCTCTGTGCATGCATGGAAGGAGAGGGATCTCTGGTTTTCCTTTCTCTTCTTGTAAAGACACTAGTCCTATGGGCTTAGGGCCCCATCCTTTTGACCTCATTTAACCTTTATTACCTCTTTAAAGGCCTGTTTCTAAATATAGTCACATTGGGAGTTAGGGCTTCAGTTAATGAATTTTGGAAAGCTGTAACTCAGTCCATAACAGTGGCTTAAACAGAAGTTTATTTTCTCACAGCTCTGGAGGTTAGAAGTTGAGATCAGGGTGTCGGCAGGCTTAGTTTCTTTTGAGGCCCCTCTTCTTGGTTTATAGGTGGCCATCTTCTCCTCTTTGGGTCTTCATATGAGCTACGTACCTGTGTCCTGCTTTCCTCCTCTTATAAGGACACTGGTCATATTGGATTAGGGCCCACCATAATGAGCTTATTTTAACTTAATTATCTCTTTAAAGACCCTATCTCCAAATACAATCACATTCTGAGGTACTGGGGGTTAGGGCTTAAACATATGAATTTTGGTGGGGGTGGGGGGTGAGACACAATGCAGCCTGTAACAGCAAGTCATAAAAAAGGGTCAACTCTAATCGCCTAGTAGTCAAAATGAATTAGTACCTTCTTTCTTGACCTCAGATATGAAATGGGTACTCTACTGGGAGCAAATGTTTGTTATTATTTTTTTATTTACCTTCAGAAGTAAAGCTTCCCCTCATTTTTCTATGTTAGTCATCTCTTTGATATTGGAGAAAATGATGGGATGAAAAAACCACTTGAAAGTTACTTGGAGAGATTAGGTTGCAGAAGTAAAAGAATGTTAAAAACAGTCATCAGAAAGAATTTGTTATAAGGAAATACTTGTTATATAACAAAGAGGGAAAATTCCAAAAATAGTTTATGCTCTTGAGAAAATGTTGAAAGAGTACACTGTGTTAAGAAACAATGAATGAAAGCCAAGTTTTAGTTAAATTATAGGTCAAAATATTTCTTTCTCACTCTCTGTCCTCATTGTTTTCTCAGTCATTTAAATTTTACTACAACCATTCATATCAGGAATGGTAAACATTGATTGTAATTTTTAAAAACTTTTTAAGAAGATTAAAGATATAAAGATGCGAAATGTTAATTGACATGATTCCTGCATTGCAAAGAAAAATTCTTTGAGTACAGCTTTGAACAGCATGAATGCTGTAAGTGGGCCTGTCTTACCAGCAAAGTGCGAAGGTGAATGCAGTCTCTTTGGGCACTGTGTAAAGCATATGTGAGGATAGCTAATAACAAAAGAGGTGTTTAGTAGTAGTCTTTATTAAATACTTATTAGCTTAGGCTGTGGCTTTAGAAAAGACATTGGATCTATTTTACTTATTAAATTGCTTTATCAGCTAGTCACATGCTGCATGTCACATACATTATGTTTTTCATTTTTAAAATTATAAAAGTAATTCATCTTTGGGGGGAAAATCAAACTGTATACTTAAGTGAAAAATGAGTGTCCATTTATCCCATCCATTCCTCCATCCTGCTCTTGTCTCCAAAATGTTCTTCTTGACCTTTATCTGTGCATTCACAAGCATATATGGGCTTTTATTTCTTAAACATAAACTGGGGGACTTCCTAGGTGGCGCAGTGGTTAAGAATCTGCCTGCCAATGCAGGGAACTCAGGTTTGACCCCTGCTCCAGGAAGATCCCATGTGCCACAGAGCAGCTGAGCCCGTGAGCCACAACTATTGAGCCCGTGTGCTGAAACTACTGAAGCCCACGCACCTAGAGCCCGTGCTCCACAGCAAGAGAAGTCACAGCAATGAGGAGCCCACACACCACAACAAAGGGTAGCCGCCGCTCGCCGCAACTAGAGAAAGCCCGTGAGCAGCAACAGGGACCCAACACAGCAAATAAATAAATAAATAAATTTATTTATTTAAATAAATTTATTTATTTATTAAAAGACAAAAAAACCATAAATTGGAATATATTCTGTGATTTAGTTTTTCCCCTAAAATATGGATTTTTGGAAATTTCTATTTCATTTTATATATATTTTAAATTTATTTATTTATTTATTTCATTGGCTGTGTTGGGTCTTTTTTGCTGTGCATGGGCTTTCTTTTCAGTTGCGGTGAGCGGGGGCTACTCTTTGTTCTGGTGCGCGGGCTCTTCATTGCCGTGGCTTCTCTTGTGGAGCATGGGCTCTAGGCACGTGGGCTTCAGTAGTTGCAGCACATGGGCTCAGTAGTTGTGGCTCACGGGCTCTAAAGCACAGGCTCAGTAGTTGTGGTGCACGGGCTTAGTTGCTCCGAGGCATGTGGGATCTTCCTGGAGCAGGGATTGAACCTGTGTCCCCTGCATTGGCAGGTGGATTCTCAATCACTGTGCCGCCTAAGAAGCCCCCATATATATTTTAGGTTGTACTGTACTCTTCTGTGGTATGGATTACCATAACTGATTTAACCTCTCCCTAAGGACTGATGTTTAGGTTGTCTCCATAGTCTTTTTTTTTTCTAAAGTAATTTTTTACTTATTTATTTTTTGGCTGCATTGGGTCTTAGTTGTGGCACACAGGATCTTCGTTGAGGCATGTGGGATCTTTCATTGTGGTGCGCAGGCTTCTCACTAGTTGTGGTGTGCAGGCTCTAGGGTGCATGGGCTCTGTAGTTGTGGCGTGTGGGTTCCAGAGTGTGTGGGCTGTGTAATTTGCGGCACACAGGCTCTCTAGTTGACGCTCATGAGCTCTGTAGTTGTGGCACGCAGGCTTAGTTGCCCCATGGCATGTGGGATCTTAGTTCCCTGACCAGGGATTGAACTTGCATCCCCTGCATTGGAAGGCTGAGTCTTTAGCACAGGACCACCAGGGAAGCCCCTCCATATTCTTGTTTAAATCATCTACAGTGGACATTCTTGTGTAGAACTTTTTATGTAAGTGTGAATGGCTACATTCTTAGAAGTAGAATTCCTGGTTCAGAGGGAATGTTTGCTTTGTTGAAATATGCTGTTAAATTGCATCTTAAAAGGGTGTTCCAAACTATGCTCCAGTGTTAGTGTATAGATATATTCATATTCCCACACCTTTACTAACATTGAATGTTATCCATCTTTTGAAATTTTGTGAATCTTCTTTTGGAGGTGGGGATGGTAATGGTATCCCATTGTAATTTGCATTGAAGTGATTACCAGTGAAATTGAAGTTTTAAAAAGTGTTTAATGGCCTTTCGTTTTCCTGTGAATTGCCTGATTATAGCCTTTGCCTGCTTTTCTATTGGATTTCTTTTCTTACTCTTATTGATTTGTGGGGTGCCCTTTTTAGCCAAGCTTGAAACTTGGCCAGGAGCCATATTAAGTCCTCACTCCTCCTTGACTCTGGCCTCTGGATAGCCAATTAATTAGGAAGGCCCACCTACTTAGCTTGCTGATTATTTCTTTGTTGTCTCTTCTTTCTAACCTTAATACAACTGCCCCTTGTGCAGGCTTTCTTCTTGCCTGGAGAAGAAACTAGCCTTATAACTATCTCTAATCGTTACCCTTACACACAACTGCTAGAAATACCTGATACAGAAGCTATACCACATCATTCCATACTTAAAACTCCTTTGAAGTTCCCATTTGCATTCAGGATGAAGTATAAGTTTGTTAATATGGCCTTTAAGGTGCTCTGTGATCTGGTTTACAGTTGCCACTCCTTGCTTTGGATTTTATGTTCTAAATTGCTTATAATAGCTTGTGCATACCATGTTCATTTTTTTAAATTTTATTTTTATTTATTTATTTATTCATTGGCTGTGTTGGGTCTTTTTTGCTGTGCACAGGCTTTCTTTAGTTGCGGTGTATCGGGGCTTTAGTTGTGGTGTGTTGGGGCTACTCTTCGTTGCGGTGCGTGGGCTCCTCATTGCCGTGGCTTCTCTTATTGCGGAGCACGGGCTCTAGGTGCATGGGCTTCAGTAGTCACAGCACGTGGGCTTCAGTAATTGTGGCTCACGGGCTCTAAAGCGCAGGCTCAATAGTTGTGGCGCACGGGCTTAGTTGCTCCGCGGCATGTGGGATCTTCCCGGAGCAGGGATCGAACCCATGTCCCCTGCGTTGGCAGGCGGATTCTTAACCACTGCGCCACCTAGGAAGCCCCCATGTTCATTTTTTTTAGGCTGAATATCTCTGGTTAACTCCTGTTTTTCTTTTAAGATTCATTTTAGGCATTAAATCCTTCAAGATACCTTCCCTAATTTTGCCTCCCTATTCTTATGCTTCTGTAGCACCTTGTGCATATGTCAGTCTTTGAAGGTATTGTATTACTATTTTCACTGTCTCTTGCTTCTTAGACTGTGAGTTCCTTTTAAGAAATTAACATGACTTCGTTTTCTCAGTGCCTATCATAGGTCCTGGTACATACTTGTTTGTAAGATGAATGAAGAAAGGATGGGGGCATACAGGAAGATGGATACATAGAGAGGGAGAAGATGGGTTTAGTTTTCGACATGTTGAAGTGCCTCTGGGAGGTATGAGGAGGAATGACTACCACCAGACATTGGACATAAAGTAGTTAGAACTTAGAAATAAGGTTTGGCTTGGGTACATGGATTTGGGAGTTTTTAGCTTAAATGGTAGTGATGGAAGCCTTGAGCATGAATGAGCTAGTCCAAAGAGAATATATAGAAGAAGAGTGTCAAGTTTAGAACCTTGAGAAATACCCACTCATCTTTATGATGTATAAGTATCCATGTCAGTACTTAGTAGAGGTCAGTTAAAAGGAAAGCTAATCTTTGACTGTTTGGTAGATAGGAAGTTCATCAGTTTTATTTGGAAGAACTGAAGACCAGCTGAAAAGTGTCCTCAGAGTTAAATTTCTAATTGTGGGGGCAGAGTATTGATAGAGTTCATTCCTGATGGCCTCAGTTTACTCTGAAACAGGAAACTGACAAAGGCTGGAGGGGAGGATTCATACATAGATTGAAAGTCTATTACATTTCAGTACCAAGGTAGAGAGCTTACTCTGTGGTTGGGGAGAAAGTCAGTTAACAAATAAAATTATAAACATATAATGAGGAAACATTATTGGTCTTCAGGCAAATGATAAAAGTTTGGAATAGCTGCCATATGGGATGGAAGAGGGATTGACCTAGGGACATATGACAGTATTTTGGAGGATTCGCCTGAGGAGGAAGACTAAATATGTGTAGCACTACATGTAATAAGCCTGTGGGACTTTTCTCCAGCAGCGCTCAGCAACTAAGTATAAATAGATAAAGTGGATGGTGATACTGAACTAAGATTTGGAGATAACAGGACAGGACAGGGGATAAGTTGGTTTGGGGTGCTGAGAAGAAAGTGGTGATATGCTGTATAACTTGGATGTGAAGGGGTGTGATAGCATGTTAGAGTATTTGGTCCTCTTCTTTTTTTTTTATTGTAAATATTTATTTACTTATTTATTTGGCTGCGTCAGGTCCTTAGCTACAGCACATGGGACCTTTGTTGTCGCGTGCAGTATCTTCGTTGCAGCATGTGGGTGCTCAGTTGCTGCATGCCAACTCCTAGTTGCAGCACGTGAACTCCTAGTTGCGGCACGTTAACTCCCAGTTGTGGCATGCATGTGGGATCTAGCTCCCTGACCAGGAATTGAACCTGTGCCCCCTGCATTGGGAGCTCGGAGTCCCAACCACTGGACCACCAGGGAAGTCCCATCTTCTCTTCTTTATACAGTGGTTTTCAGCAAGGGATGTTTTTGGTTGTCACAACTATGTGTGTGTGTGGATGCTACTTATATCTTGTAAGTAGAGACCAGGGATGCTGCTAAACATCCTACAATGCACAGAACAGGTCCCACAACAGAATGTTCTGGCACCAAATGACAGTAGTGTCATGTTTAAGAAACTCTGATCTGTATTAATTCCTTGGTGATCTCATCTAATTCCTGGCTTTAAATACAGTTTATATGTAGATGACTTTCAAATTTATATTTCCGGTCCAGACCTTTTGCTCCCAACTCAGTCTTGTATATACAGCCTACCTACTCAGTATCCCTACTTGGATGTCTAATGGACATATCAAACTGCTCCACCTGCAGGCTTTTCCATATCAGGAAGGAGCAAGTGTCCTTCCACTTGCTTAGGCCAAAAACCTTGGTAATTATTTCTGTCACACACCACATCCAGTCCATATGGAAACCCTATTTGCTCTACCATCAAAATATATTTGAAATCCAACCACTTCTTGCTATCTCAGTTGCTATCAGACTGGTACAAGCTGCCTTTATCTCTCAGTTGGTTTACTGTGGTAACTTCATTGATCTCTTTATAACGTTATACTCTGTAGTCTACACAGCAACCAGAGTATTCCGTGTAAAATATAAGTGAGATTATATCACTGCTCGAAGCCACCCAGGGACTCCCTGTTTTACTCAGAATAAAAGCCAGGGTTCTTACAGTGGCCTCCATAGCTCTACATGATATGATCCCTCATTATCCCTCTGACCTCATTTCCTACTGCCCTCCCACTTGCATACTACATTTTAGCCACACTCTGCTTTCTTGTCTTCGAACATTTCAGACACATCTTCTGTTTTAGGGCCTTGGCCCTGGCTATTGTCTGCCTGGAACACTCTTCCTCTGGATCAGAGGTCCCCAACCTTTATTGGCACCAGGGACTGGAAGACCATTTTTCCACGGACTGGGGAAGGGGGGTGGAGGGGTGGCGGGGGATGGTTCAGATGGTAATGCAAGTGATGGGGAGCTGCGGATGAAGCTTTGCTCGCTCACCTGCCACTCACCTCCTGCTGTGCAGCCAGATTCCTAACAGGCTGCGAACTGGTATTGGTCCTTGGCCCGGGGGTTGGGGACCCCTGCTCTAGATAACTGCGTGGTTAATAATCACCTCCTTCAGGCTTCTGTTCACGTGTCATCTTCCAGATGAGGCTTGTCCTGATTATCCTATTTACAATTGCACAACCCCTCCCCTACCTTGCTCTCTGGATCTCCCTTACTCTGCTCTACTCTCTCTCTCTCTCTCTCTTTTTTTTTTTGCAAAAGCACTTATCATTTATAACATAGAATATATTTGACTTATTATGTTCCTCATCTTTCTCTTTACTAGCATGTGAGCACTGCAAGGGTGGATTTTTGTTTATTTTGCTAGTTAGTATATGCAGATGAATCAAAAATTATCTGCACTCCAGTTATATTAGAACTTCTATAAATTCTGTAGCCAGTGTGTAATTTTTTTTCAGATCTTTATTGGAGTATAATAGCTTTACACTGTTGTGCCAGTTTCTTCTGTACAACAAAGTGAATCAGCTATATTTATACATATATTCCCATATCCCCTCCCTCTTGAGCCTCCCTCCCACCCCTCTAGGTCATCACCGGTCATTGAGTTGATATCCCTGTGCTATGCAGCAGCTTCCCACTAGCTATCTCACATTTGGTAGTGTGTATATGTCAGTGCTACTCTCTCACTTTGTCCCAGCTTACCCCGCCCTGTGTCCTCAAGTCCATTCTCTATATCTGCATTTTTGACTCACCCTCGTATATCAAGAACCTTCAGTAGTGTCTGGCATTTAGTAGGCACTCAGTAAATATTTGTAAATGAATAAATGAAGGTTAAAGGACTAGAATTCTTGATGAGGTCAAAGAAGTAATTGATTAAAAGTAAGGAAGTAGAAATTAAGGACAGGAGTTTGTGATCAGAGGTAGACTCTAGGAATATAGCTGTAAACAAAGCTATAAAAACTCCTGCCTTTAATGGACCTTACCTTCTAGCTTGGTAAATTTATAGTAAACTATAATAAATACATGTATATTATGTTTGATAGTTGTATATGCTAAGGAGAAGGGAGGGTGACATTTTAGATAGGTTGGCCAGGAAGATCTTGCTGAGAAGGTGCCATTTGAGTGAAGGTGTGAAGAAAGGGAGAGAATGAACCTTGAGACTACAAGGGTAAAAATATTCCAGGCATAAGGGTAATGTAGATAATGCTGAGACTGGCTTCAGTCAGTGGGATATGGGGAAAAATAGCCTGTAAGGAGAACCATATTGTAGGTAAGCAAGGAGGGAGGTTAAATGGCCATTCTTTGGTAGCCACCTTCTAGAACAGAATCATTTTCTTACAGTGAAAGAAAAGAGAATGATCCCTTGTTTATTTTGGCTATTGCTTTTGCAAATTATATCTTCGTGTTTAGGAAGTCATTCAAGAATGGATGGTGACATGATATTCTTTAAAAACATATTTTAAATCAATTTTGTATCATTACCTTTTGTGGACAGCAGAGGGAACCATTTTGCCAATTATCTAAATCCCAAAGGAAGTTGTTTTGATAAATACATTTACTATGTTATGAAAAAAGAGTAGTTCCCTTGATTTTTTTTTAAATAAAAAATTTGTTTCCTTCTCGAGCTCTATTAATATTTACTTGTATAGCTGTACTTATGTAGGAAAATTTGATAGAGTATTCATGAAATTTAGAACTAATAAACAGTATGAAAATCTTTAGAGAATAAATTACATTTTGTCTGTAATCATTTTCTTTTTTTTTAAGAGAAATTTATAAAAAATTATTTATTCCTTTGGCTGCATTGGGTCTCTGTTGCTGCATGTGGGCTTTCTCTAGTTGTGGCGAATGGGGGCTACTCTTTGCTGTGGTGCCTGGGCTTCTCATTGTGGTGGCTTCTCTTGTTGCAGAGCATGGGCTCTAGGTGCGTGGGCTTCAGTAGTTGCCCCACACAGACTCAGTAGTTGTGGCGTGTGGGCTTGAGAGCGCAGGCTCAGTAGTTGTGGCACACGGCCTTAGTTGCTCCGAGGCATGTGGGATCTTCCTGGTCCAGGGATCGAACCTGTGTAGGCGGATTCTTAACCACTGCACCACCAAGGAAGTCCTGTAATCATTTTCTGGTTTTTGTTACTTGCCAGCCAATAGTGACGTTGATAACATACTGTCATATTGGGATTTCTTTTTAGGTTATACATTTGAATTTTAAAATTAGTTCTTTTTCTCTGGTCATGACTGTCTTAGATCTGTTTTGTAGCAAAAAAAATGTATATTGCCATTTGAACTTAGTTTAGTTTGCTATAGAAAGTCTTACTCTTACTCTGTTAAATGACAGTGTAAGGTCCTGGGATCCTTATATGTGCCTTGAATGTTTGTTGCGTTCACAAATCTATCATTTGGCATGGTTATCCTTTGTAAAATCTGCCCCCCCCCCCCCGTTCTTCCCTTATGTAATAGATGACAGTGGACCTTTAGCTCCTTCGTGAAGGGTCAGTATGTGACTCTGCTTCTTACTTACCAGCTGTTTATCAAATACTTTGATCCTTGATCAATCTAACTTTTGCCCCTCTGACTTTCAGGGTGGTTTTTAAGAATCAAATTAAGAATACGTAATTAAAAGGACTTTGAAGGCTAAGAATTGAGGAATTTTCAGATTGCAAGGGTATAAAGGGAACAGAGAAAGCATGGGATGATGAGATGTGTTCAAAGGAGGCATTTTTAAAAGGAACCAACCTATCAGATAGGTTTCTTTTTTAAAGCATTGTATGTTTTTCCTTTTCTTTCTTTCTTTATAAATTTATTTATTTATTTATTGGCTGTGTTTCATCTTCGTTGCTGCACGCGGGCTTTCTCTAGTTGCGGCAAGTGGGGGCTACTCTTTGTTATGGTGTGTGGGCTCCTCATTGCTGTGGCTTCTCTTGTTGCAGAGCATGGGCTCTAGGCGTGTGGACTTCGGTAGTTGTAACATATGGACTCAGTAGTTGTGGCTCACAGGCTTAGCTGCTCTGCAGCGTGTGGGATCTTCCTGGACCAGGGATCGAACTTGTGTCCCCTGCATTAGCAGGTGGATTCTCAACCACTGCGCCACCTAGGAAGCCCTTCAGATAGGTTTTTAAAATTATATCTTGGTGAAAGTTAGTTGAGAGCTCTTTTACTGTTCTCCAGGTGATTCCTTGGTTCATTTACTTAAAAAATGCTTACTGTTGGGTACTGTGCTGGAAATAACAACATGAAAAAGATGTGGTACTTGTTTTTAAGAATCCCTTTGTCTCATAGAGGAGTGAACACATTTTAACAATAGTTTTACAATTGAAGGCAAGAGCATCTCTTTGGTGGGCCTCAAGTGGGCAGGTATTGGTCAGGGAAGCCTTAAAGAGCCCAGGAGAACTGGGCTTTGAAGTGTGGATGAATTAGAGTTGGCCCGGCAGATGATGGGGTGTTGGGTGTTCCAAGAATTTAGCTACTTAGATTTAAAATCTAACTCTGATAATTATGGTGTAGTCTTAGGCCATTGTGCATCAGTTTTATCATCTGTAAAATGGGTGTAATAATTGTGCTGACTTCATAGGATTGTTGTGAGAATTAAATGAATATATAGAAAATATTTAAACTGTGCCTGGCATATACTAAACAATTGAAGGTTACTTTTTTTTTTATAATAAGCACTCCTTAATATTATTTATTTTCTGATTTCTGAAAGTCTTATTGAAGACTGAAGGTTAACTTTTAATGTTGTTTTTCTAGAAGTCTAGCGGGTAGAATTGACAGGTTGTGGCCTTTGATTGTGAGTGTTAGGGGAAAAGGATGCATCTAGGATAGTGGTTCTCAGCCTTGGATGCACATTAGAATCATTTGGGCAATTAAAACATGCCCGGGCCCTACCTCAGACCAATTTAATCAATATCTCTGGCAGTGTGGCTCCAAGTGATTCTAATGTTAAGTCAGGCTGAGAACCACAGGTCTAGGACCATTTCCAGGTTTCTGGCTTGGGTGACTGGGTTGCTGATGGTGCCATTTATTAGGATAAAAAACAAATTGCAAAAAAAAAAAAAAAGAAAAGAAAAGAAAAGATGCTGCTTTTAACATAGCACTTGGTCTTCCTAAGAACCCTGTTAGCATTTGCATGCTTTAACTTTTTGTAACTAAGGAATACTTTTATTTATTTATTTTTAATATTTATTTGTTTATTTGGCTGTGTCAGGTCTTAGTTGTGGCACACAGGATCTTTTTTGCCGCATGCGGGCTCTTCGTTGTGGTGCTCAAGCTTCTCTCTAGTTGTGGTGCACGGACTCCAGAGCATGAGGGCTCAGTAGTTGTGAAACTTGGGCTCTAGAGTGTGCGGGCTTAGTTGCCCCATGGCATGTGGGATCTTAGTTCCCCAACCAGGGATCAAACTTGCGTCCCCTGCATTGGAAGGTGGATTCTTAACCATTGCATCATCAGGGAAGTCCCTAAGGAATACTTTTAGATATTTGTTTCTGGACTGCATATAAATGAACCCAGACTGTGTGACTTTAATGTTCTTGTATCTGCATTTTATACTTTGAGTTTCTTTTTAGATATTATCTCCTGCTGTGCCTTCTCTTTGGACTTATTATCCTTCAAAATACCCTATAATTTACATATTTTTAGGTTTGTTCGACTCCTTCTTTTAAAATTTCTTGTTATTGCTTCCTCCCCTTCATCCTATCTGGGCCCCCAACCACTGCACCACCACTACTAGAATATAATCTCCACCAGAACAGGGATCTTGATATTTTTGTTCACCTGTGAGTGCTGAATTCCTGGTACATAGTATATAATACATATTTCTTGAGTGAATGATTGAATGAATTACTATCAGGCTGGTTTTATTTTCTTCTAGGTTCCTGGCTCTGCTCCAGAGTAAGTGAGATATTGTAGAGCAAAATTTCTGAGGGATCTGTGAGAGCTGTTTCTTCCTGTATTTAATTGATAAACATGAAGCTTAATTTTTGGTTGCTAAAGGTTGTAAGAATACAATTGAGCAAATGCTTCTTAATACATCTTAATGAAAACTTTTTTTTCATGTTTTGTTAGGAACCAGCAAAGCCACCTCTAAATAATTTTAAAGTGGGAATGAAACTTGAAGCTATAGACAAAAAGAACCCTTATCTGATCTGCCCTGCAACTATTGGAAATGTTAGAGGAGATGAAGTTTATATCACATTTGATGGCTGGAGCGGAGCTTTTGATTACTGGTGCAAGTATGATTGTCGAGATATTTTCCCAGTTGGGTGGTGTCGCCTGACAGGAGATGTATTACAACCACCAGGAACTCATGGTAAGATAATAACTGATACATTTTCTTTTATTTTATTGAAGTTAGATCTAACGGCTGTTGGCATTGAGCGTAGGACTTCATGCCCAACTGAGGAGCAGCAGGTAGAACAGCGAGGGCACTGTCCAGGTTAGAGAACTGAAGGCAAAAGTTTATCATTAGAATTCTTGAGGGCCAGCACAACATCGTGGTCTGAATGTGGACAAAGCTTTGGACCATTGAAGCCTTGCTGCTATAAACATTTTGGGGGTGCTCAGCTAGCTTTATAGTTGATATTCTGTTTAAAATTACACATGGCATTCCATTGTATCTTGAAGATAGTTTTTTAAAGCTTGGGCATAACAACTGTCATGAGTTACATGATTTTGGTTGTTTTTTCAAGTTAAATTGATACCTGATAGTGTTAAGTAAAATCTACATGTCAGTGAAAATTTCTGACTGTGGATGCCATCGTAAATTAGTATGTTATTTCAGTCACGTGTTTATCAGTTGTAATGCTGTACTTCCTAAGTTGAATACTGTGTCATCTACTCTAGATGTTTTCTGTTAGAGAAAAGTCATCAAAATATTGAAGCTCCTTGGTTGACTCTTCCAAGGACATAGACATGCCTAACCTGATCTTCTGTGATGGAATAACTGCTGAGATTTAAGTGGAGTCTAAGCACAGAACCTAATCATTTGGCCTAAGTTAAATGTAAACTTATTAGTGGAATCAAATATAAACATACTTAAAATTTACCCCACTAAATTTATTTATTTATACCAGAAAAAAAAAAAAAGAAAGGTGGATGTAGAAAACGAGGAGGTAATGTGTGTGGAGGAGGTCAATGGCTAGGTATGAGCACATAGCCATTTTTTTAAAGCTCTTTATTGGAATATAATTGCTTCATATAGCCATTTTATTCTTGTAACTGCTATTAGAATCTTCTGTAATTTGGAACTTTAACACATTCCACTATAATACAACACTACATACCATGATGTTCTTTTTATTAGGTACTTCTTTTACTAGTTCCCTTCTGCCATAATTTTAGGAAAGAGATGTTAATGGTTGATTTTTGTAAAATTTAGTGTGATACAAATTTATGTGCATATGATACTAAAATAAGGCATGGGAATTCCTTGGCAGTCCAGTGGTTAGGACTCCATGCTTCCAGTGCAGGGAGCACAAGGTCAATCCTGTGCTCCCTGCACTGGTCGGGGAACTAAGATCCCACAAACCCCGCAGTGTAATAAATGAATGAATGAATGTCTCTGCCCTCACGAAGTTTACCTTCTAGTGGGAGAGGGATGAATGGAGGGATAGACTTTTAAAAAAATTAAATTAAATTAATTAATTTATTGGCTGCATTGGGTCTTCGTTGCTGCACACGGGCTTTCTCTAATTGTGGCAAGTGGGGGCTACTCTTCATTGAGGTGTGCAGGCTTCTCATTGCAGTGGCTTCTCTTGTTGCAGAGCACGGGCTCTAGGCACATGGGCTTCAGTAGTTATGGCATACATGGCTCAATAGTTGTGGCTCACGGGCTCTAGAGCGCAGGCTCAGTAGTTGTGGTGCATGAATCTTCCCGGAGCAGGGATCAAACCCATGTCCCCTGCATTGGCAGGCGGATTCTTAACCACTGCACCACCTAGGAAGTCCTGTAGACTTAAAAAAAAAAATACAGTACAGAATTAGTGTAAAAATAGAGATGTATACTAGATAGGAAAGTGGCCAAAAGACATCTGGTCTGTTTTAGCTGGTGGTAAAGGTGGTTGTGTAGGGGAAAGCTTCACAAAAAGACACGCGATGTGAGTACTGAGAGAGGAGAAGGAGTTTGCCAGGCGGAATGGAGATAAAGGTAGGGTGGACACATCACAAAGGTGTGAAATTGTACAGTGTGTTCTGCAAATTGATGAGTTTCAATTTGGGATATAGTAACTTTGGTAGGTGTAGCCAAGAATGCTATTGTGTTCCAGTATCTGGTCTCCCTTTTTTTCCCTTAGTAACACAGTTTGGCTGCCTAACATAAAGACTAGATTTCCAGTCTTTTTAGCAGTGGGATAAAAGTACAGGTAGTGTGTTATAGAGAGATGAATGTACCATTCTCTTTTCCTTCTTCTTGCTTCTGTCCTACTGCTAGGAATGTGGTTGTTTTGGATGGCGCTCTATCTTGGACTATGAAATGGGGACCATATTCTAGGCATTTTAAAGTAGAAAGCAGAAAGAAGCCAGAGTCCCTGAGAACTTTGTGGAGCAGAATTTTTATATTAGCCTATTCCAGACTGTTATTTGAGAGAAATAAACTTCTGTGTTATATAAACCACTATTTTAGGCTTTTCTGTTACTGTTAGCTGAATTTAATCTTAACTAATTCAGGGTAACTTAGAACATCCAAGTGATCATGTCCGTTGGACTGATGTACATGCAGGTATGAAGCCTAAAAGAGTTAGGTCTTGGTTGATGAAGCAGGTTTGAGAATCATCATGTTCATTCAAATAAATACTCTTTGTGTCAGGTGGGATTGTAGGTGCTGGTGGGGTGGGGGTGCGGAGGTAGGCAGCTTACACGTCCTGTTGATAGCAGTAAGTGGTGGAAGTTTTGGGTGTGATTTTATTTGCACATGTGTAACAGGTGGAGGTCGACGAGGACCAACAACAGAACCTTGTGGGTCAACATTTAAAACAGTAATTATCACAGCTGAATCACCTGGGAGAGCTTGTTAAAAGGCTGATACTCTGATACGTCTAGGGGTTCTGAATCAGTAGGTCCAAAGTGGGGCTCAGGTGTTTCCATTGCACATGGTTTGAAGCCCAAACTTTGAGAAACACAAGAGATGGGTAGATGGTAGAATTCAGTTTAGGACACTGGGAAAAGTATTTATAAATGTAGGAGAATCACTAGGTTGATTCCCCGAACAACAGGAGAGGAAAGGTTTTAAGCAAATAAGTATTAAACACTATCAAATGCAGCATAAAACTCAAGAAAGAGAGCTCATTATTGGTCTTAAGTAAAAGTGTGGTTGCCAGACTTCTTTGAAAAAGCAGATTTAGAGAGTTGAAGAGTAAATAGATGCAAAGTGTTTTTTAAAATGTGGCTTCACTAATACTTTCTGAAATCTGCCTCCTCTGTCCTTTACCCCACTAGACAGTTCACCACTTAATGTGAAATTTAGAACCTCTACCTCAATTTATGTTCCTTTACCCTCTACCATTTATAATTGTCTTAAATATTTCCTTTATATTCATTGAGAGTGGCATTATACAGTGTGATAATTTTTGCTTCAACCATAAAACATAACTTAGAAAACTCAAGAGAAGGAAAATCTATTGTATTTATGCAGTTTTGCCCCTTCAGTTGTTCTTTCTTCTTTCCTGATTTTCAAAGATTCCTTCATTTATCATTTTTTTTTCTGTTTAGAGAACTTCTTTTAGTCATTCTTTTAGGGTATGTTGGTTGGCAACAAATTTTTAGTTTTCCTTCATCTGAGAATGTCTTTATTTCCCCTTCATTCTTGAATGGTGGTTGCTGGATATAGAATTCCAGGTTGGCAGTTGTTTTCTTTCGGCACTTGAAAAATATGTCGCTTCCTTCTGGCTTCCATGGTTTCTGATGAGAAGTTTGCTTTTATTCGAATTGTTTTTTCCCTATAGGTTCCATTATGATTATGGGTCTGTTTTTCCTTGTAGTTATTCTAGTGTTTACTTTATGCTCTTATCTGTTTTCTGGCTCTATTATCAGGTGTGTACAAATTTGATCTCATAACTTTGGTCAATTGAACCTTCTGTAGTAATCCTTATGATTTTTGTTTGTTTTACCTTAAAGTCTGCTTTTATCTTGTATTAATGTAGTTATTGGGACTTCCCTGGTGGCATAGTGGTTAAGAATCTGCTTACCAATGTGGGGGACATGGGTTCGATCCCTGGTCTGGGAAGATCCCACATGCCATGGAGCAGCTAAGCCTGCGAGCCACAACTGCTGAACCCTGTATGCCTAGAGCCCGTGCTCCACAACAAGAGAAGCCACTGCACTGAGAAGCCCATGCACCACCACAACGAGTAGCCCCTGCTTGCCACAGCTAGAGAAAGCCCGTGCACAGCAACAAAGACCCAACACAGCCAAAAATAAATAAATAAATTTTAAAAAAATGTAGTTATACCAGGTTTTATTTGGTTGGTGTTCTTATTCTTTTTCTTTGTAATGTTCAACCTTTATCTATCCAAATCTAAAGAGATGCATTTCTTGCAAATAGTTGGATTTTGATTTTTTTTTTTTTTTGCCAGTCAGCCAGTCTGTTTTTTAACTGGAGCTTTTAATCTATTTATATTTATTGTAATCACAGATATATTGGGTTTTCAGTATGCTTTTTTTTTTTGAGTTTGGAGCAGAGAAAGATTTAGTGCAAGGCAATGCAAGGAGATGAGATGGCTCATGCCCTTAAAAGCCTCGAGCTCCTCAGTGTGCCATCTTATTTTGTGCTTTTTATTTGTCTTGCCTTTTCTAAGTTTTTTTTCCCTTTCTTAACCTTTTTTCGATAATTTTTTCTTATTCCATTTGTTCCCCTCTTGTTTGGAAGTTATACACTATATTTTCTGTTCTTTTACTACTCTAGAAATTTTAGCATGCTTTCTTAAAGGAAGTCTGAAGTTAATATCTTTATTCTGCACTAAGACAAAAGGAACTTAGAATATTCTACCCATTTACTCCCTTCAAATTCATGTTATTACTGTTGTATGTTTTAGTTATATATATTTGTAATCCTATAAATTATTACTATTATTGTTTAGTTAATAATTGTTGAGATTCACCAACATATTCAACATGTTCTTTGCTCTTTATTCCTCCGTAGTATCTCAAACCTTTCATCTGGGATTAATTTTCTTCCGCCTGAGGTAGATCCTTGAGAATTTCCTTTAGTGAGGGTCTACTAGTGGGATGCTTTTTCAGTTTATGTTCATCTGAATATGTCATTATTTCAGCTCCTTCCTTGAAAGACATTTTTTCTCGGTGTAGAATTCTAGGCTGATAGCTATTTTCTTTCAGCACATTGAAGGTATTATTCTTTTGCCTTTTGATTTTCATTGCTGTTGACAATTCAGCTCTCATTCTGTTTTTCCTCTGACTGTAATGTCATTTTTTCCTCTAGCTACTTTAATATTTTCATGTCATCTTTGATGTTTTGCATTTTCACTCTGATACTTCTAGGCTTGGGTTTTGTTGAATCTTGGCAAAACCACACGTATACAAATGATAAGTTGTTTACTTTCATTGTGAAAAATTTTAAATGTTTGATATTATAATTTAACTGTTTTATCATTATTAAGGATTTCAAATGCCACAAGTAATTTGACATTGTAAACCATTTTTTTTAATTCTTATTTTTTTATTATTTTTTTGGGGGAACACCAGGTTCAATCATCTGTTTTTATACACATATCCCCGTATTCCCTCCCTTCCTTGACTCCCCCCCCCGAGTCTGTAAACCATTTTTTATGACTACTTTTTTTTCATTTTGTTTGTACTTTTTAAAAATTGAAGTACAGTTGATTTACAATATTGTATTAGTTTCAGGTGTACAGCAATGTGATTCAATTATATATATATTTTCAGACTGTTTTCCATTATAGGTTATTACAAAATGTTGAATATAGTTCCCTGTGCTATACAATAAATCTTTTTGTTTGTTTTAATTAATTAACTTATTTTTGGCTGCATTGGGTCTTCATTGCTGTGCCGTGGGCTTTCCCTAGTTGTGGCAAGCAGGGGCTACTCTTTGCTGCAGTGCGTGGGCTTCTCAGTGCAGTAGTTTCTCTTGTGGCACGTGGGCCCTAGAACACGTAGGCTTCAGTAGTTGTGGCGCTCGGGCTTAGTTGCTCTGGAGCATGTGGGATCTTCCCGGACCAAGGATTGAGCCTGTGTCCCCTGCATCGGCAAGCAGATTCTTAACCCATGTGCCACCAGGGAAGTCCCTACAATAAATCTTTGTTGTTTATCTATTTTACATATAGTACTTTGTTAATTCCATACTCCTAATGTATCACTACCCCCCTTTCCCCTTGGTAACCATAAGTTTGTTTTCTATGTCTGTTAGTCTGTTTCTGTTTTGTATATAGATGCATTTGTATTATTTTTTAGATTCCACGTATAAGGAATAGCATACAACATTTGTCTTTCTCTGTCTGACTTACTTCACTTAGTATGATAATCTCTGGGTCCATCCATGTTGTTACAGATGGCAGTATTTCATTCTTTTTAATGGCTGAGTAATATTTCATGTATATGTATACCACATCTCCTTAAACCAGTTGTCTGTTGACAGGCACTTGGATTGTTTCTGTGTCTTGGCTCTTATAAATAGTGCTGCTATGAACATTGGGGTGCATGTATCTTTTTGTATTAGAGTTTTCATCTTTTCCAAATATATGCCCAGGAATGGAATTGCTAGATCATATGGTAGGTCTCCATACTGTTTTCCATAGTGGCTGCACAAATCTACATTCCCACCAACAGTGTAGGAGTATTCCCTTTTCTCCACACCTCTCCAGCATTTATTTATTTGTAGACTTTTTTAATATAAATTTATTTATTTATTTATTTATTTATTGGCTGTGTTGGGTCTTTGTTGCTACAAGCAGCCTTTCTCTAGTTGCGGAGAGTGGGGGCTACTCTTCGTTGTGGTGCGAGGGCTGCTCATTGTGGTGGCTTCTCTTGTTGTGGAGCACAGGCTCTAGGCATACGGGCTTTAGTAGTTGTGGCACATAGGCTCAATAGTTGTGGCTCGAGGGCTCTAGAGCATAGGCTCAGTAGTTGTAATGCACGGGCTTAGTAGCTCTGCGGCATGTGGGATCTTCCTGGCCCAGGGCTCGAACCCATGTCCCCTGCTTTGGCAGGTGGATTCTTAACCACCACGCCACCAGGGAAGCCCTATGACTACTTTTTCAATACAAATAATCCAACCCATGCCAAGGTAGAATTTGGAAACAGTAGAGTAGAAACAAAGATGTGCCCACTGGTGCCACATTCTGATTTGTAAAGATTCATGGAAGTCCCCAAAGAACCTTAGGATTCTGGGAATAGTATGGTTAAAGATTGTTAGTTGATACTTGAAGACATTGCTTATATGATTCATTTTGTTTTTTTTTTCAAGCATTGCGTATTAATTACAGATAGATTAATAGGGTTAGTACTATTCTTTTTGAGTAGAGAAAACATTTACTTTAGCCAATATATCATTCATTAAATGGCAACTATAAGATATAAGTATCATTTCTTAGATATAATTTGATACGTTCTTGAAAGCCAAATATTTTAAAATTATTTTTTATTATTTTTAATATTTTTCTCTAATGGAAAAAGTAATAAATGCTCAAAGCAAAAATTGAGAAAAGCATGGAGAGATAACCATGGCAAATAGTTTTATCTATGTTTGGCTTCATAGTGCCTTTTTTATTTTTGTTTTACACATACACCTTAAGAACATGCACACAGCCAAATCAGTGGAAAAATGTTAAATTACGGTGTATTTATTCTTTAAAATTATATGGAACAACTTAGAAGAATGAGAGTGTTCCTGTTTACTAAGAAAGAAAACTCTCCAAGATGTATTAATTGAAAAAAAAAAAAACAGTCCCCCCATACATACAGTATAATACCATTAAGTTAAAACAAGTATGTATTTCTGTATTTAACCATGGATATATGTATATAAATACATAGAAAAGATCTGAAAGCCTATACAGTATATCAAATCTGTAGTAGTGATTATTTCTGAAAAGGGGTATAGGGTGGTAAAGGAAGTGGTAATGGGGACTTTTCCTTGTATCTCTGGCCTTTTTTTAAAAAAACAAGAATGTATTGGTATGTTATAATTGTGTCTTTAAAAAGTTTCACTTTGAAAAGAGATTATCCTGCATATTACACTTTCTTGCCTACATTTTCATGCTATCTTGTGACTCTATTCCCATGTGAAATATATCCTTGCAAATTCAATTTTATTTGTTTTTTTTTAAATTTTTTTATTTTTTTATTATTTTTTTGGGGGTACACCAAGTTCAATCATCTGTTTTTATACACATATACCTGTATTCCCTCCCTTCCTTGACTCCCCCCCTCAAGTCCCTCCCCCCCTCAAGTCCCCCCCACCCTCCCCGCCCCAGTCCTCTAAGGCATCTTCCATCCTCGAGTTGGACTCCCTTTGTTATACAACAACTTCCCACTGACTATCTATTTTACAGTTGGTAGTATATATATGTCTGTGCTACTCTCTCGCTTCACCTCAGTTTCCCCTTCACCCCCCGCCCCCTCCCATACCTCGAGTTCTCCAGTCCATTCTCTGTATCTGCATCCTTGTTCTTGTCACTGAGTTCATCAGTACCATTTTTAGATTCCGTATATGTGAGTTAGCATACAATATTTGTCTTTCTCTTTCTGACTTACTTCACTCTGTATGACAGATTGTAGTTCTATCCACCTCATTACATATAGCTCCATCTCATCCCTTTTTATAGCTGAGTAATATTCCATTGTGTATATATGCCACATTTTCTGTATCCATTCATTTGTTGATGGGCATTTAGGTTGCTTCCATGTCCTGGCTATTGTAAATAGTGCTGCAATAAACATTATGGTACAAGTTTCTTTTGGGATTATGGTTTTCTTTGGGTATATGCCCAGGAGTGGGATTACTGGATCATATGGTAGTTCTATTTGTAGTTTTTTAAGGAATCTCCAAACTGCTTTCCATAGTGGCTGTACCAACTTACAGTCCCACCAACAGTGCAGGAGAGTTCCCTTTTCTCCACACCTTCTCCAACATTTGTTGTTTCCAGATTTTGTGATGATGGCCATTCTGACTGGTGTGAGGTGATACCTCCTTGTGGCTTCGACTTGCATTTCTCTGATGATTAGTGATGTTGAGCATCTTTTCATGTGTTTGTTGGCCATCTGTATGTCTTCTTTGGAGAAATGTCTGTTTAGGTCTTCTGCCCATTTGTGGATTGGGTTATTTGCTTTTTTGGTATGAAGCTGCATGAGCTGCTTGTATATTTTGGAGGTTAATCCTTTGTCCGTTGTTTCATAGGCAATTATTTTTTCCCATTCTGAGGGTTGCCTTTTAGTCTTGTTTATGGTTTCTTTTGCTGTGCAAAAGCTTTTCAGTTTCATGAGGTCCCATTTGTTTATTCTTGATTTTCTTTCCATGATTCTAGGAGGTGGGTCACAAAGGATCTTGCTTTGATTTATGTCATAGAGTGTTCTGCCTATGGTTTCCTCTAGGAGTTTTATAGTGTCTGGCCTTACATGTAGGTCTTTAATCCATTTGGAGTTTATTTTTGTGTATGGTGTTAGCAAGTGTTCTAATTTCATTCTTTTACATGTTGCTGTCCAATTTTCCCAGCACCACTTATTGAAGAGGCTGTCTTTTTTCCATTGTATACTTGTGCCTCCTTTGTCAAAGATAAGGTGCCCATATGTGTTTGGGCTTACCTCTGAGTTCTCTATTCTATTCCATTGATCTTCCTTTCTATTTTTGTGCCAGTACCATACTGTCTTGATCACTATGGCCTTGTAGTATAGTTTGAAGTCAGGAAGCCTGATTCCACCAACTCCATTTTTCCTTCTCAAGATTGCTTTGGCTATTCGGGGTCTTTTGCGTTTCCATACAAATCGTAAGATTTCTTGTTCTAGTTCTGTGAAAAATGCCATTGGTCATTTGATCGGGATTGCATTGAATGTGTAAATTGCTTTGGGTAGTACAGACATTTTCACGATGTTGATTCTTCCAATCCAGGAACATGGTATGTCCCTCCATCTGTTTGTGTCATCTTTGATTTCTTTCATCAATGTCTTAAAGTTTTCTGCATACAGATCTTTTGCCTCCTTAGGCAGGTTTATTCCTAGGTATTTTATTCTTTTTTGTTGCAATGGTGAATGGGAGAGTTTCCTTAATTTCTCTTTCTGCTCTCCCGTTGTTAGTGTATAGGAATGCAAGAGATTTCTGTGCATTAATTTTGTATCCTGCTACTTTACTAAACTCATCAATGAGTGCTAGCAGTTTTCTGGTAGAGTCTTTAGGGTTTTCTATATATAATATCATGTCATCTGCAAAGAGTGACAATTTTCCTTCTTCTTTTCCAATTTGGATTCCTTTTATTTCTTTTTCTTCTCTGATTGCTGTGGCTAAAACTTCCAAAACTATGTTGAATACTAATGGTGAGAGTGGACACCCTTGTCTTGTTCCTGTTCTTAGAGGGAATTCTTTCAGTTTTTTCCCATTGAGAACGATGTTGGCTTTTGGTTTGTCATATATGGCTTTTATTATGTTGAGGTAATTTCCTTCTATGCCCATTTTCTGGAGAGCTTTTATCATAAATGGATGTTGAACTTTGTCAAAAGCTTTTTCTGCATCTATTGAGATGATCATATGGTTTTTATTCTTCAATTTGTTGATATGATGTATCACGTTGATTGATTTGCGTATATTGAAGAATCCTTGCATTCCAGGGATAAACCCCACTTGATCATGGTGTATGATTTTTTAATGTGCTGTTGCAGTCTGTTAGCTAGTATTTTGTTGAGGATTTTTGCATCTATATTCATCAGTGATATTGGTCTGTAGTTTTCTTTTTTTGTGACATCTTTGCCTGGTTTTGGTATCAGGGTGATGGTAGCCTCGTAGAATGAGTTTGGGAGTGTTCCGCCTTCTGCAATATTTTGGAAGAGTTTGAGAAGGATAGGTGTTAGCTCTTCTCGAAATGTTTGATAGAATTCGCCCGTGAACCCATCTGGTCCTGGGCTTTTGTGTGTTGGGAGATTTTTAATCACTGCCTCAATTTCCGTACTTGTGATTGGTCTGTTCATGGTTTCTATTTCTTCCTGGTTCAGTCTTGGAAGATTGTATTTTTCTAAGAATGTATCCATTTCTTCCAGGTTATCCAATTGATTGGCATATAGTTGCTTGTAGTAGTCTCTCACGATCTTTTGTATTTCTGCAGTGTCCGTTGTTACTTCTCCTTTTTCATTTCTAATTCTGTTGATTTGCATCTTCTCCCTTTTTTTCTTGATGAGTCTGGCTAATGGTTTATCAATTTTGTTAATCTTCTCAAAGAACCAGCTTTTAGTTTTATTTATTTTTGCTATGGTTTCCTTCCTTCCTTTTTCATTTATTTCTGCTCTGATCTTTATGATTTTTTTCCTTCTGCTCACTTTGGGGTTTCTTTGTTCTTCTTTCTCTAGTTGTTTTAGGTGTAAGGTTAGGTTGTTTATTCGATCATTTTCTTGTTTCTTAAGGTAGGACTGTATTGCTATAAACTTCCCTCTTAGAACTGCTTTTGCTGTTATTTGTTTTTTACTCCATCATACAGCTATACCATAATTTATTTAACCAAACTTCTATGTTGTTTGACATTTAGAATGTTTCCAGATTTGTTATTAAACTAGAATATATCTAGTTCTTCATATATATATGAAGAATATATCTTTGCATACCTCTCTAATTATCTGCATAGAATGAGTTTACTGAGTCAGAGGGTATGTTTCTAAGGCTGACAAATTGTCATTAAGAAAGGTATAGTCACTTCGACTCTCCTTAGTGGTGGGTGAAAATGTTTTTTTCCTTCTCTGGTCAACTTTGGGCATTATCTTCGTATTTTTGCTAGTTTAAAAAATGTTATTTAAAAAATTTTCATTTCTTAGGTTACTAGTGAGGCTGAATCTTTTTCTTTCCATGTGTTTTGGCCATTAATATTCCTTTATAATTTTCCTGCTAATTATCTTTTCCTGCTTTTTTCTTCGAGTGTTCCTTTCCTTGTTGATTTGAGTGCTTCATTTATTGCATATATAAACCCTTTGTCGTAAAAGTAAAAACTTTTTCTCAGTCATTTGCTTTTTAATGTTATTTATGGTCTTTTAAGAAAATGTACAGAAGTATTAAATTTATTGACTTGAATATTAAATAATTTAAGGGTCTTAGAGTTAAATAATTTCAAAAGGCACAAATAATATTAAATCAGTTGAATTTCATGAATTAAAAAATCTGTATTGTTTTTATTTGCTTTGAATATTTCTTAAACACATTGGAAATGTTTTTCAGCCATTAATTGCTTTTCCAATTTTTTTTAAGACTATAGCACATAAAACCTTTTCGAATAATTCATGACTAAAGACAATACACTTGCATAGTTTCTTAAAGAAATGTAGTGAGGCTTCCATGAATTCTACTTTATTTGACTTTACATTAAAAACCTTATTTAAGCTTTACTGGTTTTCTTTTCAAGAATAGTAATAAGGTTTAATTTACTTTAAAACTTTTTCTAACAATTTTTCCCCCGATGTTAACACTTCTATAATCAGAAACAGCTAAATTCTTTTTTTTTTTTTTTAAGAACTTTTATTGAGATACAGTTAACAGACAACAAACAGCATATATTTAGAGTGAGAAACAGCTAAATTCTTATCAGGCCTATCATTAGTATAAAAATCCACTGAGAAACATAACTGCAATAGAAAATAAAGCAAGCTGAGTGGCTTTTTTTCCTCTTTTATTTAGATTTTCCTTTCTTGGCTCTTGTTAATGACTTTACAGTCTTTCAAAGCTCTTTACTTCTGGTTGGTGCTGTCACAGCTCATCAGATTTATTCTAGAGACCTGTACAGGGTGTCTAGTGAGAAAGAGGAAAGAAGTGTGTGTGCTGTTGTGTCCCTGGCTGAGTCAAGTAAAGTAAAACAAAGTCCACTGTAGATTTTTTTTCTTGCAAAATTTATTTGATCTTGCTGTTCTATGTTTCGATTTTCCCCCCTCCCTTTATATCCTATATCTTAGTTCTCTCTAAAATAAATGATAGAAATTTAGGAATGCCCTGTAAACTATTGGTTAACTATTGATTTCTTCTCATATTGCCCTTCCTTTGTCTCTGGTATATACAGTTATAGGAATTTACAGCCAGTCATTTCATTAAAGTCCAAATGTTTAATGCATGGAGGACAAGACTTAGAATCCACTGGGACACTGTTATTTTGAAGGCTGTGTATGACTTTTTAAAAACTTTTCTTTTCCCTGTCTGTATTTGGGAAAGTTTGTAAACAAATACGTTACTATTTTGTTTTATAAACACAATAAATGTAATGTTTAGTCTTCTGTGAAATTGAGGAAATTCAGAAGCAGAGGATTCTTTTTAAAAATTTGACCCAATTTTAAGTTTTTTTCTAATATTGCGGGATAGTCAGAGTTTTTTGTTTTGTTTCATAAATATAGCTATATTATAAATCATTCTACCAGGCTTTAAAGGTACTTAAATACTTTTGAAGTTAATTATCTAAATTAAACTTTAAATTTATATAATTTCTGAAACATTAATGAATTAGTTTAATTTAGCTTCAGGTTTGTGCATCATTGATTGTAAATTAACGACCCACACTGGTGTGAAGTGTCATCTGATAGTCTAATTTTTTAAGCATTTGTGACCATACAAACCAGGAAAGAGGGCAGCAAGCTTCCAGATGCTTAGAGTATAAAGTTGCAGGATCCCAAGGGCATAGAGGAATTCCTCTGGTCCACAGGGAAATGCGGAGGAGGGGAAAACTTAGAATCAGAAAGGTATAGCCAAGCATTCCTATCTAGTGGCACACCGTGTGCTGTCAGTGATCATTTTAACTCTTTTCTTGATAAAATCCTTCAGTTTATTTGGGTCCCCCACCCCCTGTCTGTCATGGAAACAGCTTTAATTTCCAATTGGAACTCAGTGGTAACATGACATTTCCTTCACAACTTTGTAAAACATTTCTGATTATGAATAATTGATAGAACTGGCATTTTAGATTTTCTTTGTTGGTAATTCAGACATAAATTGTATGAACAGGAACTTTCTTCTTAAGGTAAAGTGAAAAATAAGTTTTAAATACAATTGTCCTGGGCACTGTTAGCTGCTTCTTTGAATGCTGGTTTATTTTATGTTGTGTGTGTGCATACACATGTGTATGGTTTAGCTTTTAATTAAAATTTTAAGGGAGTAGGTTTTAAAATCTAAACTTTTGAACTTTTACAATATCTAATTAGTCATTTTATATTGTAGTCTTATTTTGTCCTATGTAACATTTTCCTTTGGAACTATTTAAAAGGTAGTCTGTTTAAAAAAATTTTATTGAAATATAGTGGATTTACAATGTTATGTTAATTTCTGCTGTACAGCAGAGTAACTCAGTTATATATTCTTTTTCAAGTTAGTCTTTTGAGAAGTATTTCAAAGCTTCCATGTGCAAAGAAGTAGCTCTGCTCCCCACCCCCATTTCATTCTCATTTTTTAAAAAACAAACCCAGAAATTATGGTTGCTTTTGCTCTTTGTTCAGGTAACCAGAGGAGTATGTGGTTTCTATAACTTGTGCTTCTCCTCTCTAAATTTTTTAAATTAAGATTTTATAGTTTTTCGGACATATCTTCACCAAATTTTTCCCTCTTTTTATGTGACCATGTGTATATACTTTTCTTTTCTCTGTGTTATAGTAGGTCAAAAGTAGCAGAGGTACATAAAATTAAGGCTGTAAAAAGTTCAAGGTGTATCAGTCCTATCAGAAAACTTATGAATAAACATTTGAGTATTTGTTTAGATTTTTGCCCTTAATGTAGCTCATAATAAAATACGGAGTAATATGCTTAGTATATTTAGTATTCCTGTTTGGTATAAAAGAAATAGTTAGAAATGCTATCAACCCAAATTATTCACTCAAAAGCCAAGAAATTTTAAACAGCTGATAGTTTCTTTTTCATATGAACAGCTTGGAACAAATGTTTTGCTTGTGCAGATGAGACAGCTATTATGATGCAAAGAAGTATCTTGAAGGAAAAAACAAATGTCCTTTTTCTGTTTTAAGTATTTCAGCTAAGTACTGCAGTAATTGCAAGCAGAGCCTGAAGCTTCTTTCTTGTTTCTGTTCTATGATATATTTTAACAAGTTCTCTTGAGACTATTAAAATCTCTTGGTTTTTAGGACATGTGGTCCAGCAGGGATAACTTTGTCTACAGACGCAATGGGTTGGCAGTTAGATTTTTTTCATGTCTTCTCATTTGTTTCCAGATTTTCTGACCCAGGGTAACTTTTGGTTCTTCTCTGAAGGCAGGAGTGAAGGAAGTTTGAGCAGGTGACTGATGATCACTGTCCATACAGCTCACAGACAATATGCGAATTACTTTAGCAGTCTCCTTAGTCCCCTCCTCCCACCCCCCCCCCACACCAACAAATGCAAATAGCTTCATCCCCATTTGCTAGAAATTCAGGCTTGCTCCGGCAACATGGGCTTTGTTGTTAACTCGCTTTCTCCAGAAAGACAGTTTTATTCCTGGTAAAGGAGAACGGCTATCAAGTGGAACCTAAATCACCCTCATGGTAAATACAGCAACATTTTGTTTCTCTGGAATATTTTCTAAAGGTAGGAATTACCTCAAAAGTTTCTTTCTATTGCAGTTGAAGTGTGGTTAAAGAAATTCATTGTCTGCTTTGTTAGCTTTTGTATACTAAATATCCCAGTCATTTCTCTTATCTTTAAAAAAAATCCTCTATTTTGTTCTAAATGTTACGTGCTGAAATTGTTGGCACTATTATTTGATTAGTCACTTCTAAAAATTGTTTTATAGTACAAGAGAAAAGTCATACTTTGGTTATCTCCACGGTAAAAATGATTTAAAATAAGAAAGGAATAACCCTATCGTAAGTCAAACTTGATCATTTAAATCTCCAGTTTGTAGTGAAAAGTTGCCAAATATTTTTCTATAGCTTTGAGGAATATGACATGATTTTTCACTGGTATTACATGAGACTTATTAAAAGGATTTTTATGATATAGAAATGTGCATAACATATTTTACTTAAATAAATACTGTGTCAATACATTTAATGTGTTTTGTGGAAATTATAGTGGTGATTGCTATGATTTTTTTTTTTAGGAGCATAATGGGAGTCACTATAGAAGTCATTCAATAAGAAAAAAGACGCTATGGTTTAAAAATTGAGTGACTTTTAAAAGCTCAGTCTTGATAAACCATAATGGAAAAGAATATGAAAAATATATGTATATGTATAACTGAATCACTTTGATGTACACCTGAAACTAACACAACATTGTAAATCAACTATACTTCAATAAAATGAAGAAAAAAAGCTATCTTGTTAGATGAATTATGAATTGACCTGAAACAACTAAAGTTGCTTCTTTTCATATGAAGTTTCTTTTGAAAATATTAAAGGTTTTGGAAACTGTCATCTTTAATAATGTCATTTTAACCAAAATCTTGGTTTCTTATGAACTGAGCAGATATGAGTAGCAATTGTGAAATGAAATGATCTTCATGGGAAGCACCCCCCATGAAGCTGAAGGGAGTGGTTTACAAAGCATCTATGATCTGAAAGTAGAAAACAAATATATTTTAAAACAATGCTCTTAAAGCTCTTCTAAATTCTGATTGTGATTTGTATCTTGTTCTTGCATTTTTGTGATTTCCTTTCTAGATTAAATACATATGAGATATAATTATATAACAGGGTAGAAAAACAATGTAAATTTTACTAAATTAGATTTTCTTATTTTAATTTTGCATGTATGCCAAGGAGAAAAGGCATTGTCACTTAGGTATGGAGATAAATAACTTTCACAGGACTTTTGTAATTCATTTAAGTTAGAAAGCTATCCTTTATCCTTTCAATTTTCTTTGGAAAGTTTTTCCCAGTAACATTTTTAGAAATTTTAAATCACCTTAAGATAGAATATTCTTTGCAGATTAACTTATGTTTTATAAGGTCTGTGTATGAAGAATTTCTTCTCTCTCCAAGCTCTGTTTTGAAACGGGGAAAGGAGTGACTCAAAGCTACAGATCCTTTCATTATATTTGGATTTGGCTTAGTTGTCCAGACATAATTTTTGAAGTCTGCTGGAAAAGACGTATCAGCATTTCCCAAATGGGGATGCTCTGTCAGACCCCAAAAGCAAGTTCTTTTAAATAAGATCTTTATTTTTCTGAGTGAATGATTTCTTTCTTTTTATGTGAGAGTTACCTTTTATTATATGTTTAAGGTATTTTTAATACTGTAAAACTGTGGTTCTTGGTGTTGAGAGAAACCTACATGGGTCATGAAGGAGAATCAGGAAGGACAATGGAGGAGCTAAGGGTTTGTTGTCTCTATTGGGACTCTCACCATGCCAACCAAACCACCTCTGCTTGGTCAATGAGCAGGGAACTGGCAGAGCCCTCAGGTTAGACTCAGTAACTGGCTGCAAGGTCCAACAAGGGTTAAATTTGGAAAAGACAGGTCCCATCTCCATAAAAACCAGCAGAGCTACCACTAAAAATTAGAGATCTTGTTTTCTTTTGTAACTTTTTTTCCCTTGTACTGATTAGTTGTAAAACAAATAAACCTTTTAAAATGAACAAGGCTTGGTGGTGGGGTGTGTGGGGTCAAAAAAGGACTTCTATGTTTGTTTTGGGCAAGTAAGAGAGAGAGTAAAAAAGTGGTATGGCAGAGAAGTCTTTAAGTGATGATAAAAGGAAGAATGATAAGCAGAGACCTGTGGGAGGCAGGATTGAGGTGAGGGAGGGTATCTGACCAGGACAGAGAGTGCCCCTGCTACTATGAATGGTAGGCACCATATGTCTCTGACGATCAACTGCTTGGGCAACAGAGATGCTTTTATGATTATGTTCTGCTGAATCAGCTTCTCTGAAAGATTTCTGCCTTGGTACGAAGGGGATCTACTCTTTAATTCTGAAACTGCTGGAGACTGAGCAGTAGATTCTAAAGGTCACTATAGGTATGTAGTGAGCCTGTGTGTGTTTTTCTAATGTTATTTTTAGTGGATTCATGTGTGCTAGTCTAAAAGTTGCATGGCTTTTTATCAGAATAGAATATTATAATGCTTATGTTGAATAATTGTTTTCTTTATAGACATCTAAATATTTAGAGTGACTGATTCTATTCAGAAAGTTGCTAGGTTGTTTATCTTTGGGGCATTTTATATTTTTAATGACAAAATTGGTATTTATTGTAGAACATTTAGAAAACAAGTGATGAGTAAAATCTAAAAATTGCTTATATTCTTGCCATCTGGATATAATCACTGATAATATTTTGGTATATAAGCATTAGGAAACTTTAATTAAAAAATCAGAAATGTTCATTGCCAAGAGTCATTGAGACCAACTGAGGACATCTTCAAAAGCAGATGATGGGGCTTCCTAGGTGGCGCAGTGGTTAAGAATCCGCCTGCCAATGCAGAGGTCACGGGTTCGATCCCAGCTCCAGGAAGATCCCACATGCCGCGGAGCAACTAAGCCCGTGTGCCAAAAAAAAAAAAAAAAAAGCAGATGATGTATTCTGTTCCATGTATACAGAATTGTATTGATTTGGTCCCATCTACTTAAGTAGTCTTACTCTGTTATTTTAGTAATTAATAGGTAAATATAAAATGTGTTATGATTGTAAATATTTGAATTAGAGAAAATACGCAAGAAAATTTAAAGAGTAAAGAAAGACTGTCAGAAGGTATGCCAATATTTGATGCAATTTTTTTCCTTAAGTGTTTATATTCGGCCAAGAGAACTGAAAAAACTAAAGCACCTAAAACACTGGATTATTAAGGGCATGTTGATAATTTGTTTTCAGTATTACTTTAAATACTTTTCTTTGTTGTTTACACGTAAGCTTCCTCAAATTTGAACCTAAAAAAATATTTAAGCCAACCACTTAATTCTGCATTTTGTTCATTAAGTTTATAGAAAATATTTTGATTAAAAGACCACGTCTTTTCATTTTTTCCCTCACTAATTAAAAATAGTACCCAGTTTAAGCAAAGAGCGTGGACTTTTGGATGAGCTAGATCTGAATTTGAATTCCGTTTCTACCACTTCTAGACTAGATGGGTGATACTGGATTGGATGTTACTTATCTCGCTGAGCTTCTGTTTCTTTATATGTAAAATCAGGATAATAATACTTGCTTTACAAAATTGTAAAGACAAATTTTAATAATATATGTGAAGTCTCTGGCTCATTTGAAGTATGCAAATTTCCCTTTTCTCCCCCAGTGTTTTTTTTAATGAGGTGGAATTCATATAATATAAAATTAACCATTTAAAACTGCACAAATTCGGGAACACTTAGTACATCCACAATGTTGTGCAACTACCACCTTTGTCTAGTTCCAAAACGTTTTCATCACCCTAAAAGGAAACCCTGTACCCATCAAGCAGTTGCTCCCCACTCCCTCTTCCCTCTTGACGCTGGTTATCACCAGTCTGTATTCTGTTCCTATAGATTTACCTGTTCTAGATATTTCATGTAAACAGGATTATATAGTATGTGATTTTGTGTCTGGCTTCTTTCATTTAGCGTAATGTCTTCAAAGTTCATCCATGTCATAGCATGTGTTGGTTATTCCTTTCCATGGATGAATAATATTCCATTGTATGTACGGACATTTGGACTGTTTCCACATTTTGGCTTTAAATAGTGTTGCTAAGAACATGCCCAAACGTGTGCTTGTTTGAGTCCCTCTTTTCATTTCTTTTGAGTGGCATTCCTAGCAGTGGAATTGCTGGTTCATATGTTGATTATATGTTTAACTTTTTCAGGAACCACCAAACTGTTTCCACAGAGCTGCACAACTTTACATTCCTACCAGCAGTGTATGAGGGTTTCAGTTTCTCCGTATCCTTGCCAACACTTGTTATTTTCCTTTTTTTTTTTTTAAGTTATAGACATCTTAGTGGGTGTGAAGTGGTACCACACTTTGGTTTTGATTTGCAGTCCTTTCTTCATTTTTGAATGGAGTGTATTCTAGAAGTTGAGTTTTAAGTTGGTTGATTAGTATTTGAAGCATATTTTCCAAGAAATCTGTAATTTTGTAATTAAGCCATGGTCATCTATTTAATGCATAAACTACCTCAATTGTCTCTATAATAATATAAGATCAGAGACAAAACTTGAATATTAAACATTTACTCATTTAACAAACATTTATTGGATGCCCATTATGTGGCAGGCCCTAGACCAGACGTTGGAGATGTAACAATGGAACTTACATGGTTCCTTCCCCTAAAGAAACTCACAGTGTGGTGAGACAGATAGATGTGTAAGTAAAGATAAGATGCTATAAGATCTGTGCCAGTAGAAATAAATGCATTATGTGTGATGTATGAATATTAAGATCCTATGGTTTGCCTGGGAGCTTAGTGCTAGAATTTTACAGAGCTGATAATTGAACAGAGTTTCAAATAATGTATGGCAGTTTAGCTAGTGACAAGTGAGGGAAGGCTTTCCTTGGGTCAGCCTCTGCAAAGGCAGTAAAGGTCAGAATGTTTGGGGATCTGAAGCAGATGATTATGGCTGAATCTATAATGATAGATGGGGAAGAGATGAGATGAGGCTGTGAAGATATGTAGAGGGCCTTGGATACCAGGCCAAGGAGTTAAGATTTTAGCATATGGGTAATGTGGCATCACTGAAGATCTTTAAGTGGAAAAGTGACATTCAGTTTATATTTTAGAAAGGTCATACTGATGTACTATAAAGTATGGATTGGGAAGGGCAGCCAGGAATGCCAATTAAGAAGCTAGTGTTATAGCTTATGTGAGAAGTCATGAGGTCTCGGACCAAGTCATTGACAGGCATAAAGAAGAGCACAACTAGGAAATTCTTAAAGGAGGTAGGCTTGGTTAGACATGTGAAGGGAGGAAGAGTACAAAGATGACTTCAAGATTTCTGACTTTTGGTAATTTGGTGAAAAAAAGGTAATGGCATTCATCAAGGTAGAGCATATAGGATAAGCATGATGATTCTGCTTTTGGACTTGTTGAGTTTGAGATGCCTGTTTAGATTATCTAGTTAGCTATTGAAAACACAGCTCTGAAACTTGAGACAGGCCTGTGGGGGTGTGGTGGGGGGAGGTGGACATGTGAATGCTTGAATGAGCAGGAGAACAATTTGGGAATCATTATTATGTGTAGGCAGTAGCTGAAATCAAGGATGTGAACTAAAGTGCTCAAAACTGAGATGAGGGTAGGGAAAAGATAGCTCATCCTGGGAGACACCATAGAAGTGACAGAGGTAGGAGGAGAACAAGGAGGGAGTGACCGTGTGAAATCCAAGAAAGAATTTTAAAAAGAAGTGTTTAGTGCTTGCTGGAAGTCAGATAAGATCAGGAAGAAGCATCATTGTCAGTGGCTATTAGGTTATGGGTAGTGGAAGCACCCAGAGATTCCCTAAAAAGAAGTGCCTGGAAGTGTGCTTGCAGAGAGTAGAAAAATGAGAAAATGACAATAATAGTGAACATGAGCTAGTCTTTCAAGAAGTTCGGTTATAAGAGGAAGGAGTGAAGGTATTAGCTGTAGATAATGTAGATAAATAGGAGTTCTATCTTTGGAGGAAACTTACTTCTTCCATTTGTTAGGTAGGCATTGACAACAAGGTTTCCCCAATATCCAGTCCATTGATGGAAGAGGGCAAGGAGCACCCTCAGAATCTGGGAAGGGAGAGTGAGAATAGACAGGGATGGTGATGGTGTTGATATTTTGAGTGTATGCCATGTGCCACATGCAGATTTCAGATAATTTGCCCAAGCTATTATTTCTCATAGATATTATGTGGTAAAGCTGGATTTGAACCTAATTAATCTGGAATCAGTGTCTCTGCACTGGATAGTAAGAAGCAGGGGAGGGAATAGGTGTAAAGAGTGGCTGGTACCAGAATTTCATGTCCATCTGATCTCTACCCCGCTTCTTCAGAGAAAATTCATAGTCCTCAGCCAGCTTCTGCCTTCCAAAATGCCTGTTGTGATAAGTGTCAGGAACATGCTTCCTTGTTTCCTTTTCTACTAGTAACTACCCCTTGTGGTTTCCTTCAAGAGTTTTTCTTAGCTTATTTGAGGTTTTATAAAAGGATTTTTTATTGCTAAAAATAAGGAAATAAATGACTTAAAAGACTGTCAGTATGCTTATGAAAAGGTAAAGTCACTCTTATGTGACAGTAATAGTCCTTGGGTATTCAAAAAGCTAGTTTTAGAGGTAAAGCAAACTCTGTCAGTTATGAACATTTAATTCTTGAAGCAAGGTTTCTGGGATGGGATTGTGGCTTCTCTGGTACAATTTTGGGGAGAGGAGAGAAGAAACGGGGTAGTGTCTGAAGATACCAGTCAAGGAGGCCAGTGCTATGGCATGGGATGGCAGCAGGAATGAATGAAGGAAGTTCAGAGGGTTTACATTTGACTCTGCCTCCCCCTGGCTCCTATTGCTGCCCATGACAGATCAGTCTGTGGCAACATGGGCTCTATGGAACAGGGAGCAAAGTTCCAGTCAGGGGCGTTGGGTACGTTGACTGAGTTTCTGTGAATACGAGGCCTCCAGGTTGGATAGTTTAGGTGTAACCATCTCTTTTGATATCTCCATGTTTTTCAAAATTGAGGTTTATGTTGTTTCTTTGGTTTTATAGTTATCAGTATGAAAGATCCTTAGAATAATGACAGTTTCATTGTACATGCACTTTTAAAAATAAGGACGATAACTTGCAAAGAATTTCTAAATCTGAAAGTTTGCAGAGTCAGATGTTTACAGCAACAGAGTTTTTTTTCTTTATTACTCAATTTTGGTTTTTCCAAACCATATTTTGCTTTTCTGTTTTTGGCTATTCATATTTTGATTTTGTCTGTTTCTAGCCTCAAACTCAAGGCAGCTGTTTTTGTTTTTGTTTTTTTAATTTAATTTAATTTTTTTAACTTTTTATTTGTTTATTTTTTTACAATAAACTGCATATATTTAGAGTGTACAATTTGGTATCCCAGTCTCCCAATTTGTTCCCCCCCCAACCCTCCCTGCTTTCCCCTTTGGTGTCCATATGTTTGTTCTCTACATCTGTGTCTCTGTTTCTGCCTTGCAAAGCGGTTGATTTGTACCATTTTTCTATAGTCCACATATATGTGTTAATATACAATATTTGTTTTTCTCTTTCTAACTCACTTCACTCTGTATGACAGTCTCTAGGTCCATCTATGTCTCTACAAATGTCCCAGTTTCATTGCTTTTTACAGCTGAGTAATATTCCGTTGTATGTATGTACCACATCTTCTTTATCCATTCATCTGTTGATGGACATTTAGGTTGCTTCCATGTCCTGGCTATTGTAAATAGTGCTGCAGTGAACACTGGAGTGCATGTGTCTTTTTGAATTCTGGTGTTCTCTGGGTATATGCCCAGTAGTGGGATTGCTGGGTCATATGGAAGGCAGCTGTTTTTATAGTAGTTTCTGCCCTTGTTGTCATACAGTTTTATATATATGGCTTTCAGTGTATTTGAGGAGAAGGAAACCATAAATCTATCTACTTAAGGAGATTGGAATTATGTATACACACAAACAAATATACATATAAAATATGAACTGTATGACTGGGACTGTATTTATTTCTTCTGAATTTCCTAAATTGCCTATACTGGTAAAGAGAACACACTAGGTATTAAGTAAATGCTAGATGGAAAAATCTGGAGAACAGTAAGCAACCATACCTCTGTTGAGTCTTTTTATTTTTATTTTTTAATTTTTTTTTTTGGCTATGTTGGGTCTTTGTTACTGCGCACGGGGTTTCTCTAGTTGTGGTGAGCGGGGCTACTCCTCATTGCGGTACGCAGGCTTCAGTAGCTGCAGCATGCGAGCTCAGTAGTTGTGGCGCACAGGCTGAGTTGCTCCAAGGCATGTGGGATCTTCCCGGAGCAGGGATCGAACCCGTGTACCCTGCACTGGCAGGCAGATTCTTAACCACAGCATCACCAGGGAAGTCCTTAGCAAGTTTTTTTAGATCAAAAGCAATATACATGTTAATTTATGTCTCTAATCCATTTTAGTTCCTCTTCAGGTAAGCCATGTGTAAGCCAAACCAGCACATGTACAACAGTAACTGGAAATATGGGGTTGCTGTTCATTTCTAAGTGTATTTCCTTTTCTATGGTAATTGTATGTGCTACTCTCTTTTCATAGTTCAGAGAATGCAAGCAGTATCTTTCAGTAATAAAGCATCTTCATGTGTCAACAGAAATGTACATTTAATGAGTACTATTTGGCAATAAATATTAAATAAGGTTAAATCTCCAGGCATGAAAAGTTTTACCAGCATGTTTTTGTCTGTACTTGTTAATGTTTTCTCCTTATAAGATGCCTCCACATCTGATTTTTAAAAAACCCGAGACTCCCTCTGTCAGAGAGCACCTAGCAACCAGTGAAATATCACATAGGAGTTCACAAGGTTGTCTTTTGGGCCTTCTTCTTTTTTAAAACACGTGCACTTTGACTCAGGGAAGTGAATGTAATAGCCTTTTTTGTTAGAGGACAGAAAGCAAGGTGGCATATTAGAAAAAACATGCAGTTAGGAGATAAAAGTCTCTTAGCCAAATGGGTGATCTTGCAGAGTTACCTAACCTTACCTAAGTTTTCTCATGTATAAAGTGGGGAGCAATACCTACCTCATAGGACATTTGGGAGGATTACATGCGATAACAGATATTGAAGTGCTTATTAGCATGTAATGGGTAGCCAATAAATGTTGGCATCTGGCTCCTGTCTTCATTTCTCTCTTTTCTGGGCTTCTGGGCCTCCTCTTGACTTTATTTCCTGCCTTCTGATTGTTTCCCAAGATTTATTAATTTCTTTTGCATTTTCATAATTGAGTAACTTCATATCTCTTGGACATTTTTCTTTTTTTTTTATAAATTTATTTTATTTATTTATTGGCTGTGTTGGGTCTTCATTGCTGCACACGAGCTTTCTCTAGTTGCTGAGAGGAGGGGCTACTCTTCATTGTGGTGTACAGGCTCCTCGTTGTAGTGGCTTCTCTTGTTGTGGAGCAGGGGCCCTAGGTGCGTGGGCTTCAGTAGTTGTGGCACATGGGCTCAATAGTTGTGGCTCACGGGCTCTAGAGCACAGGTTCAGTAGTTGTGGTGCACAGGCTTAGTTGCTCCGTGGCATGTGGAATCTTTCCAGGGCAGGGCTCGAACCCCTGTGCCCTGCATTGGCAGGCGGATTCTTTACCACTGCGCCACCTAGGAAGTCCTTGGACATTTTTCTTACCCAAACATTGTCTGTTCTACTTGAAGATAAGTTGAGGAACCAGATAAGTTTTGTTAGGTATTCACATAAAAATTTTATTAAAGATGATTAGCATATCCTTCTATATATATTTTACATACTATTTTCAAAGAGGTTTTTACTCACTTTGTTACCACTATGAACACATGGTTGTAGTGTATGTATAATTTTAACCTTATCTTTTAAACAAATCTGTTTTCTTTTTCAATAGTTTAATACTGAATAGAGTTTTAGCATGGTGTGTATATGTTATATGATTGCTCTTTGGAGGAGAAATAAAAATACATGTATAATGTATATAGCTTAATTTTGCTGTTCAGTGTTTTGAATGATTACTCATTCCTCTTTAAAGCAGTTTAAAAAGTATTTTGTTCGAGGTGCTGGGGATATGGCAGTGAACAAAACTGAGTGTTTGCCATTGAAAAGCTTGCTTTCTACAGTGAAAAAGTTTTTTCATACTTAAAATTTTTTATAATGCATTTTCTTACTTTGCTCATATATACATATATACCATGCATCAGGGAGTTTTTATTGTAATAGAATATTATATTTGGGGGGAATATTTGAAGCTATGGCTCAGATATTTGTGTCCCAAGGTTTATTAATATCAAATGTCAAAATTTTTAGATCAAATGTTGATTTCATTACATTTGCCATGTTCCACAGAGTAATATTTTATGTTACAACTTAATTCTTTGTATAAAATATATTTGTTTTGGAGGTATAACATTGGCTTGCAGGTTGAAAATATTTTTCATTCATTCAGTAAATATTTTTTGAGGACCCTATACTCCTAGATTCTGTCTTAAACTAACCTAGTGCAGAGTGCAATCTATTTCTTTTTCTTCATGCCATATATTAAAAGGTGGGGACCAGAACTGTGGAGATGAATAGATTGGTCAAGAGAGTGAGGATTTATTTGGATTTAATTAATGGGAAGAGGTCATTAGTGACCTTGGAAAGAATTTCTTTAAAATGGTTGGGGGAAGAAAAGCTTATTATAGGAGGCTAAGGAAACACAGAATAATAAGGAAATTGAAGTATCAAGTACAGGTGGTTCTTCTTTGTGTCTTGGTAGTGAGTAGAAGGAAGATTCATGCAAGGGCTTGAGAGTGCCAGAAACTAGGGAAGGAAATTTCAAAATAAGGGATATATGAGGGTTTTAAGAGAGAGCAGGGAGTTGGGATCAAGTGATTAAATACCATGAAGAGAGGAGATAATTTAAACTGTAATGTCCCAGAGGAACCGAAGAAGATAGTTATTAGGACATAAGTGAAAGGCTATTTGGCTTAGAAGAGTAGAGAGAAAACTTCATTTTATATAAGAGGAAGAGATGAGAATGAATGAAAGTAAAAGTAATTTAAGATGGAGATATGGGATGGTTATGATCACTCCCAAAAGACAGCCTTTAGTCTTCTCACAAAGTAGAAGGTGGGGTCATTTGCTGAATGGAATAGGGTGAGAAGGAGAGGGGAACTTAAAAAGGGGGAAATGTTCTGCCTTTGAAACATACTCAGAAATCAGTGAGTTGAAGCAGTGACACCCTAGTTGAGGTTAGCATGGATGTTACAGTGATCAACAGTATCCTAATGTTCTGTAGCAGGAGTTGGCAAACTAGAAAGTGAGGGCCACATTCAGCCCATATATCCTGTGAGCTAAGAATAGCTTTTATATTCAAAAAGGGTTTGAAAAAAAAACAGAGACAAAGAAGATTGTGTGACAGAGAACCATATGTGCCCTTCAAAGTCTAAAATATTTACTATCTGGCCCCTTACAGAGAGAGCTGACCCTTATTCTATAGTTCAGAGAAAGCAAATGATAATGTGACTCAGAGGTTGGACCTGACATGTTGGACATAATCAAAGATCAGGGAGTGATAATGTAAGGGATAATAGTTATGAAGGTTTTGGTGGATGTGGACAGTTGGGTGCAGGTTGATAGGGAGTAAAGTAAAGCCGGAAGAAAGCTAACAGATTGGATGAAAATGGAGAGGTGCTAGGTCTCATAATTCCAATGAAAAGCATGATCAGTTGGTATGAAGCAAAGATGACAAGTAAGGAGGTTGAAGGTGGAGGTTATCTTGGAGGTAGGAAAACTTCGCAGATTGTCTAATGATGAGGTCAGGATGATGAAGCAACAGAAGTATGATATTTAAATTCCTGAAGATGATAACAGGGAGACTCTGTAAGAAGAAATAATGTGAATTAGGTTACTAGAGTTATTCGTAGAAAGTGGAAGTGAGCATAGAGTATGAGGTAGATGATGGTAGAGTTAAAAAGAGGCTGAGGTAAGTAGGTAAATTACTATACATAAGGGGACGGGAGAAGTGATGGTGGCAGTTAAGTGGTCCTCCATTTGCCCTGGCAGCTGAGAGAAGGCTGTTCTATCCTCTTGACTTGGTAATTGATAGAGGTAGATAAAAAGGCTGCAGGGAAGGTGTGGTATTCTCCATAGAAAGTCAGATTTACACATAGTCTTTGAGGATGGGAGAGGCAAAGTGGTAGATTGGTTTCAGGTTGTAAAATGAAACCCTCAAAATAAAAGTAGTTGATTTTTTTGCACAGATGTATAAATGTTTTACTTATACAGCTCTTCCTGTAAAGACTTTTTGACATTAGTACTATTTATTATGTGAAGTTCATTTTTTGTACTAATGAAATTATTAAGGGATTAATACTAGAAATATCTCTTTTTTACTTAACTATGAATATATACAAGAGTAACCTAGCATTTGAAATGTTAAAACTGTCTTGATTGGGTTACAAGTAGCTAATAGATACAAATCACTTGAACATGATAGTGGTCCTTCCATGACAGCATTAATGTAGAGTCTGAATTATAGTTTATGACGCTTTACTCTTTAAACATACATATCGGAACATAATGTATTTTAGCCATTAAAAATCTGGTAGGGGGATTCCCCTGGTCTTTGAGTGATGAAACAGGAACCATTGGTAGCTACTGTTTTTCTATATTGATGGGCAAAATGATTCCTGTATGTGGCATAATTGGATAGTATTTTCTGAAGGAAAAACTCTTTTCTTTGCCAAGGACTAAAAATATGAGAAGCAGACAAAAGGTTAATTGATAGAAATTTTCACTGTGCTAAATAAGTTTGAAGTTATTGGTCCTTATTGTAAAAGCCTCTTTATTTTTTCTAGAGACTCAGACTATTTCCTGATAATCTGAAATCTTAAATACCTAAAACTTGATTTTTAATGGTACCTTTGTTTTAAGTAGTTTTCAGTGAATAACCTTTGAAATATTTTTAAAGATTGAGTTAAATTTCTTTTGAATCATAAGAAGAAAATACCTTAATTATGTCATTTACTTTAATTGTATTTTTGTGTTGTTTTTTTCCTCAGTTCCTGTTACAAAGAATTTAGCAAAAACACAGTCTTCTTCCAAAGCAACCCAGTGTTCAATGCAGTCTCCACAGAAAACTGCTGTAATATTATCAACACAGCCGATCAAAAAATCAGGTCGGACTAAACCACCTGGACGTACTTCAGTCCCCAAGAAGGGAAGTTCTGTTAAAAATATCACGCCAAGGAAAAAAGGCCCAAAGTCAGGAAGAAAGGTTAGTTGTATCTCCCACTAATTTGTATTACAGGTCTCTGTAGTGCCCTATTATTAAATATACAGTTTAGGACTTACTAAGAGTGTTATGACACCTTTTAGGAATGTACCAAGAGTATATAAGGCTTTTTACAAGGGGGGAGGGGGAGAGAGGGATTGGGAGTTTAGGATTAGCAGATGTAAGGTATTATATATAGGATGAATACACAATAGGCACTACTGTAGAGCACAGGGAACTATATTCAATATCCTGTGATAAACCATAATGGAAAGGAATGTGAAAAAGAATATATATATATATATAACTGAGTCACTTTGCTGTACAGCAAAAGTTAAACACAACATTGTAGATCAGCTGTACTTAATTAAAATTTAAAAAAAAGTATGTAAGGCTTCTTAAGGCCTACGTAGCCATCAAGATTATTTCTTTTAACGACTTGGATAAATTTAAAACTGAATAGTGTTCAACCTCTTCAAAACCACATTGAAAATACTGCATGGGTGTATTTATGTTTGGGCCAGTTTATTTAAAACTCTGTATACTTTAAAAATCAATGCGAAGTGAATTTTACTGTACATAAATTATACCTCAGTAAAAAGGGGGTGAGAGTGAAATAAGTGTGATAAATTCAGTGATGCTAGAGTTACATCCTACCTGACTCCCCCAAAGAAAACTCTAAAATCTGGAAATAATAGAAAAAGCAGCTACCTGAAGACACTGGAGAATGATTGGAGGCAGACAGACTCTGGTTGGGGGGAATACACATAGGAGGAGAGGGGTTATGCAAAATTTTATATTCAGCAAAAATACTCTTCAAGAATGAAGAACTAAAGACATTTTCAGATAAAAGCATACAAAAAAATTCATCACTGGCAGATAAACACTGTAAGAAATGCTGAAGGAAGTTTATCTCTAGGTAAATGCTAATGACTTTCTTTTTGCTTTTGTCCTCTTAATTTCTTTATAAAAATAGGATTATCTATAGCAATAATTATAATACAGTATTGTGGGGTTTATAACATACATAGATATACTGCATAAAAAATATAAAGACTTGGGGGTGGAGGATATGGCTTTGTATCATTGCAAGGTTTCAACATTTTCTGTTAAGCAGTACAATATTAACTTTATGTGGATTGTACATTGTAACTCCCAGGGCATATTGTAAAAATACAAATGCAAAGAAATACCGCTAAAAAGCCAGTTGGAAAATTAAAGTGGAATTCTAAGGACTATTCAGGTAATCAAGAAAGGGAAAAAAAAGAAAAAGGAAAGGACAGAGGAAGGAAACAAAGAGAAAACAAACAATAAATGGTAGACACAGGCCCAAACTTACTAATAATTACTTTAAAATTTAGTAGACTAAACTTTTCAATTAAAAGAGATTATCAAAATGGATTTTTTTAAAGATCTAAGTACATCCTGTCTACAAGAAATACACTCTAAATATAAAGATATAGAATCTTTCTAGATCTATTAGAACTAAATTAAATTTCAGCAGTATTACCTTAAACATTTCTGAGTTGAGCCATCTGATATCAGTATATATAACATTTCTGTTTTCTTTCAACTAATGTTTGCAGTATGGAGCAAAATGACAATACCATTTTCATTTAAAAAACTCACATTAATGTTGGTATTTTGTTTTAAACGGCATTCAAAATTTATAAAATAAAAATCAAAAGTCAATAAAACTGAATATATTTCAAATGTAAAATAATATTGAAAAAATCAAATAAGCAGATTATTCTAATGTAAATTCTTAGCAGGTGAAATTTTTTAAATTAAAAATAAATTATATAAAATTAAGGAAAGTTAATGAAATTTAAAGGCAAGTCATTTATTTTAAATGCATTTTAGAAATTAAAATATATCAAGGGTGTCATTGATGCATATATTTAGTACATATTTTCCAGCTGCTAATAAAAGTCTTTGTGATTAGTTGGTATATGGTCAAGATATGATAACCCCAAAAAGTATCTCTTGATGCCTATATTTGCAAATAATTCCAATGCTGATTTGACAATTTCGAAGAGATCTTTCTGAAAATATTGTTTTATGGTGGTGAGGAGGGGCAAGGGAAAGATAATGTAATTTTTTTGATAATAAACTTTTTTGTTTCAAAGGAAGCATTTCAATTCACCTTCATCTTCTTTAGCTTCATTATTTCATCATAAAAAGATAGAGTCAACTCTTTGAACTAGAGTAAGAATTGGTCTTGCAATACTCTCCTTCGTCAATTATTTTCTTCCCCTCCTTAAGCATTCTAGAAGTATGGAAGCACATTTTCCAAATAAATGTATTCGGTCTACGTTGTTAGTTCAAACACACTATTTTGGTATGTCTTAAGTCGAAGGATTTAGATTTTAGATTTTTAAAATACTGAAAGAACGAGAATATATTGACATAATAATTGTAATTTAGTACTTTAAAAACAATTTACTATGATACTGTGAACCCAAATGACATTCACGAATTTAAACAAGTAAAGAAAAATCCAGCAACACTGAGTGTTCTGTTTTTTTCTCCTTTGTCCCTGCCTTTTAAATATCTTCTATTAATACCTTTTCTAGGCACAAGATCCCCTTCTTTTATATTGAAAAGTTGTGTTTGAAGGTAGCTCCTAGAAAACCCCAAGAGTTGATATAAACTAAACAAAACACTAGTGATGTTTAACAATACCCAGAAGACATTTGGTTCTTACATATAACAGGCATAATTTTGTATGGACTTCAGCAAGCCACTTGTAATTTTGTCAGAATTATTGTGTGTAATATGGAGAAATGCAGGCTAGATATGGTAAAAACCCAGATGAGTGACTGGTTTCTGAAGACAAACTTTGTCTTCTACCTTGTTAAGGTCCCCCACCCTCATTTGATGAATTGCTGGATTAGATTTCCAAACTACTTCAGCAGTGTAAAAAACTTATAGGGAACCTCAAAAAAATAAAACAGGTTTTACAGAGTGAATTATTTTGGCTAAGGTGTGACTAGTTGGGACAGGGGTAGCATTGGGAATCCCAGCCTCTTGGTCTCTTCCTCTCCTACCTAACCAGCTTATGGGCCCCTCTTAGGAGCACAGTTTGAAAAGTACTGCATTTTGTGACACAGGGATTTCCAACCCAGAGCACTTCCGACAACTGATCATTTGTGAACCAGTGATGCCAATAATTTTCTGACCTCCTTATTTAAGAATATTTTTTTTTAACAGGAAAAATGTATTCCTGTGCGTTCCACATCTTCAACTTCTTTAAATGAGCTGGTCAGAGAAGATGATAATGTTTCATATGATAAGGATGCTGTTCCTGGGTCATCTAAAATAGTGATGTCTACAGGTAAATTAGTATTTTTAACAGAGTATAAAATTAGTTATCTTTTGTTTTATTATTTTCAGTGTCTTTGAAGTCCTGGAAATAAAATGAGGGAAAAAAGGATGATAATAAACATTTCTTTTAGTATTTTTTATATAAAAATATTTTTAAATTCTGGTTGTTCATTTTGATGTTAAGGAAAAACAGTTTAAATACACGAGTCACTTGAAAATTCAACACCCTTAAGATATTTTATCCCTCTTTGTAAGATTGATAAAATTTACATTATTGTCACATTTATTCGTTTTCCCATTATCTCATTCACAGTTTGTCATTTTGTCTTGTATGTATTTTTAAAGCTGCCTCAAACCTTTTTTTAATTCCTTTTAAAATTTTCACAGATCCTTGCCTGTCAGGGGGCATGATGACTTTAAATTGTTCTTTGCTATGTGAAGAGTGTGAAATGACAGACACCTGAACTAATCAATCCGTTTTATTTGTCATCTGCAAATTTCCTTATTCCTTTCCTGTTTTTTAAAGCAAATTTTATTGCTTCCTCTCCTGTATCCTTAATTACCTTTCTTACATTCTTCTGTTTCCTGGACTTTTCCCCTCAATTGTTCTTTTCTTACCAAAAAGAAATTATAATTTAATTTTTTGAGATAGAAATCACTTTAAAAATGATTATTGTAACATACCCCATTTTGTCACTTTATTATTTCTAATTTTTAGTCCATTAGGAGGGCAGACTAGCTAAATGAGTGTAAACATTGAAATCCTTGTTTAGCTCACTTATGTTCAGTAGAACTTTGTCCATGCCATCAGCACCTCAGGTTAAGTTTTTAATAGCTGTTTCATTCTGTGACAGAGTCCATGCTTCCTCTGGCTGTTGCCACAAAGTTGAATTAGCATATATTTTCAACATAGTGAAAGTGAGATTAATGTGGTTTTCTTTAAGAATTTTTAAAAATTAATTAATTAATTGGCTGCATTGGGTCTTCATTGCTATGTGCAGGCTTTCTGTAGTTGTGGAGAGTGGGGGCTGCTCTTCATTTCAGTGCGCAGGCGTATTACGGTGGCTTCTCTTGCTGCAGAGCACGGGCTGTAGGCGCTTGGGCTTCAGTAGTTGCGGCACGTGGGCTCAGTAGTTGTGGCACACAGGCTTAGTTGCTCCATGGCATGTGGGATCTTCCCAGAGCAGGGCTCGAACCCGTGTCCCCTGCATTGGCAGGCGGATTCTTAACTACTGCGCCACCAGAGAGGCCAAATAATGAGTTTTTATTGTACTAAATTTAGACTTTGTATACATGGAAATTTTGCAATAAATTAAGTAGTGGATAAAAATAGTGTGCCTCTTGATTTAGGAGGACAGTATGTTTCTGGTAATAGTCATATTACGTTGTATGTTGATTTGTATTTGTTGATTCTCATTGAAGAAAAATTAGGGAAACTTGACTGATTGTGATTATAGATTATTTGCTTCTAAATTCTAAATGTTTTTATTATACGAAGAAAAGCATTTTTAAAAAATTTTCTTCTGTGAACCTCAGCATGTATATAAAGAAAATTTTTATTTTCTTAAAATTAATGAAAAAAATTTCTCTAGGTCATTAGAACTTACTGTGACACATATCTTAAATTATTTGGTTACTTTAGAAAATACTGTATAATCAAAGTGCAATATTGTTGATTTAAAATAAATTCAGTCCAAAAGGAGTGTGCTAACATGACCAGTTTTGAAAGAAAATTCTTATACTGTGATTATAGTTAAAAAGTGAAAATATTCTTGTCTTTAACCCATTTTGTATAATCTGAGAATGTGTGAAGAATTGTTTTGTGATGCTACTAAAACTTCTATTGTTTTTATTATAATCATTTTGGGCAGAATTCTTGAAAATTGAATAGCATTTGGATTATTTCTTTCTAGATTTAATGTATTTACAAAATGTGAAAATGTATTTACATACATATTTTTAGGTAGCAGAAATGATCATTGATATTAACTATGTTTACATTCTCTTTGAGTGAAGCGTGGCTAATGGGATATATAGTGATTATGTAGTGTTTATGTTCCTTCTAACCTGTCTCATTGTTTGTTATATCTATATACACATTTTTCATCAAGTCTGTGTCTATATAAACAAACATGGAAGCTCTGGCCCTCACCTGGATCAGAAGAAAATTCAGCAGCTGCCGGACCACTTTGGCCCAGGTCCCGTCAATGTGGTGCTCCGGCGGACAGTGCAGGCCTGCGTGGATTGTGCCATTCAGAGTAAGACTGTTTTTGAATTCCTTACGCAAGATCATCGTGGAGGAGAAGTGATAACTGGTATGCTCATCTAATCCTTTATCAGCTTTTATTCCCTGATTTGATTTTAGGTTTCAAGAATTGCCGGATTTTATAATACATAGATTATTTTATAAATTTGTATTCTATTAACTATAATATTTGGACATTTATTACATTAATATAATAGAATATGTATAATAATTATATGTTTATAGACTTTACCCCTGGTTTGGAAAGTTTAACTTTCAAAATAGACAAATAATGTCAGAGTAATATTGTATATCGAGATAAGAGGTACAGAATTTTCCTTTTACCTGCTATATTAAGCTCACTATAGATACTGTAAGCTTAATATATTTTAATTTTTTTAGAAAACAGACTAATCTATAAGAATCTCTAAATAAAAATGTGATTCAAGAAGTGATTAAGAGAGAAGATACATATGGCTTTCATGATTGTGTGATCAGATACTACATTTGTACCCATGGAATGTTTGAAAGAGCAGGAAGTATTGTAGATCAGTGGGTTTCTGTTATTGTTGTTTACTTTATGAATATTTTAAAATGAGAATGCTTTTATTAGTTCATACTATTGTGTTTAAGAGGAACTTTTATAATTTCCTTTATAAATTACAAAAACCACACATTAGATTTATAATACATTTCCTAAATTGATGGCTTTTATTTTTGTTAATGTTGTGGTTCTTATCTTCTGTAATGTAACTCTGACCTCTTTTTCTCCCTATAATAGCCTCCTTTGATGGGGAAACTCATTACACCCAACTCCCGCCAATGAACAGTGCATCATTTGCTCTTCGCTTTCTTGAGACGTTGTGCCATAGCCTGCAGTGTGATAACCTTTTGAGCAGCCAGCCTTTTAGCTCTTATAGAGGTAATACTCATAGTCCTTCTCATAGTCCTGCAGAGCATGATCAAAATAAATCAGGTAAGAGAAATGTAAAATTTTATATTGTGCTTCTATTTTATATTAGGTTCTACATTAACTTGAGAATCTTATATAATTCAGTTTTTCCTGTGTCTTCCTCAAAGTAAACCTTTTAGCCACAGTAAACTAGTTAGACATGTATAATATAGTGTTTTTGTTCATTCAAAGTGGAAAAGTAATTTCTTATTGTATTCATGATTAACTTGAGAATCAAAACCTGAAAGGTACATCATTGTGGTTTGATTTGCATTTCCCTAGTGGCTAAGGTTGAGCATCTTTCATGTGCTTATTGGCTATTTGTACATCATCTTTGGAGAAATGTATATTCAAATCCTTTGCCCATTTTAATTGGGTTGTCTTTATTATACAGAAATATATTTATATTATATAAGTATATATTTGTTATATATAAATATAATATATAAGGAATTCTTTATATTCTGGTTAAAAGTTCCATATCAGATATATGCTTTGCGTATATTTTCTCCCATTCTGTGAGTTGTCTTTTCATTTTCTTAATGGTGTCCTTTGGAATACAAAAGTTTTTAATTGTGATCAAGTCCAGTTTATCTATTTTTTCTTTTATTTCTTGTACTTTTGTTGTCATATCTAAGCAAACATTGCTTAATACAAGTTCATAAAAGTGTACTGCTATGTTTCATCCTAACAATTTTATAGTTTTAGCTGTTACATCAATATTTATTTAGGTCAGTCATCTATTTTGAATTAATTTTTCTATATGTTGTGAGATACAGGGGTCCAATGACATTCTTTCACATGTGGATATCTCGTTGTCCCTGGCACTATTTGTTGAAAAGACCACTTTTTCCTCTTGACTTGTCTTGGCACCCAAGTCAAAAATGAATTTTGTATAAATAAATGGGTTTATTTCTGGATTTTCTATCTATTTCATTGATCTCTATGTCAGTTCTCATGGCAGTACTGTACTATCTTGATTAATGTAGCTTTTTGTAGTGCGTTTTGAAATTGGGAAGGATGAGTTTTCCAACTTTGTTCTCCTTTTTTAAAGATTGTTTTGGCTGTTCCGAGTCCCTTGCATTTCTATATGAATTTTAGGATAAGCTTGACAGTTTCTGTAAAGAAGCTGGGTGGGATTTTAATAGGGATTGTGTTGAATCTGTGGATCAGTTTGGGGATTGTTGCCATCTTAATGTTGAGTCTTCTAGTCTGTGAACATGGGATGTCTTTCCATTTTTTAGGTCTTATTTAAGTTATTTCAACAATGTTTTATAGTTTTCAGAGAGTACATCTGGGACTTCTTTTGATAAATTCACTCCTAAGTATTTTATTCTTCTTCATGCTGTTGTAAATGGAATTATTTTCTTAATTTTTGGATTGTTTATTGCAAGTATATAGAAATAGGTCTGATTTTTGTATATTAATCTTGTATTCTGTAATCTTATTGAATTTGTTTATTAGTTCTCTTTTGAGTTTTTGTATGTGTATGAATTCCTTAGGATTTTCTTAAAGTCTATTTTGTCTGACATTCGTATAGCCATTTCAATCCTCTTTGAAGTATTAGTTTGTATGGTATATTTTTTCCCACCCTTGTACTTTCAACCTATTTGTGTATTTGAATTTAAAGTGTGTCTCTTGTAGTAAGTTTGTAATTAAAACTTTAAAAAAAATCCATTCTGCCAATCTATTTTTTTACTGGAGTGTTTATTTCATGTACATTTAGTATAATTACTAATAAGGTAGGATTTACATCTACCATTCTGTATGTCTCTCTCTTTTTTTTTTCATTATGTTTTCCTCCATTACTACCTTCTTTTGTTTTAAATAGATGTTTTCTTGTATACCATTTTAATTTCCTTATTCTTTTTACTGTTTTTTGGAGTTATTTTCTTAGCTAGTTGTCTGGGAATTACAATTAACATCTTAATTTAAAACAATCTAGTTTAGATTAATACCAACTTAATTTTAACATTTTGCAAAAACTTTGTTCCAGCATAGCTTTGTTTCCTGCCCCCTTCTTTGTCCTACTATTGTCATACAAATTATCTTTTATACATTATACATCAAATACAGTTTTATAATTTTTGCTTTATGTAGTTGTCTTTTAAATGAGAAAGGAGAAGAAAAGAGTTACGAACACAAATATATTTACTGGTACTTTTTTTAAAATATGGATTTAGGTTATTCTCTATTTTCATTTCAACTTGAAGGAGTCTCTTTAGTATTTCTTATAGGGTAGCTCTCTGCAAGTGAGGAATCCTCTCAGTTTTTCTTTATGAAGAATTTCCTATTTTCTCCTCTGGTTTTTAAAAGTTAGTTTTGCTAGATACAGAATTCTTGGTTGACTATCTTTTTGTTTCAGTGCTTTGAATTTGTCATCCCACTTCGTTCTAGCCTCTGTAGTTTCTGATGAGAAGTCAGTTGCTAATCTTATTGAGGCTCCTTTGTATGTGATGATTTGCTTTTCTTTTGCCGATTTCAAGATTCTCTTTGTCGTTTGCTTTTGATGGTTTGACTGTGTTTTTCCTAGGTATGGATATGTTTGCGTTTATCATAATTGGAAATTTTTGAGCTTTTTGGATTATGGAAGTTAATGTTTTTCATTAAATTTGGGAAGCTTTTAGACATTATTTCTTCAACTAGTCTTTCTGCTCCTTACTCTCTCTGTCCTCTCCTTCCAGGACTCTCCCATTATGTGTATTATGGTATGCTTGATGGTGTCCCACAAGTCTCTGAGGTCTGTTCATTTTTTTCTCTTTTTTTTTTCTGTTCCTCAGACTATATAATCTCAATTGACCTTTTTAAAAATTTGGTGATTCTTTCTTCTTCTAATTCAGATTTGCTGTTGAGCCCCTCTAGGGTTTTTATTTTTTATTTTTTTTCATTTACTATACTTTTCAAGTCCTGAATTTCTATTTCGTTCTTTTTTTTATCACTTTATCAATAGTGTGAGACATTGTTTTTATACTTTCCTTTAGTTCTTTAGACATGATTTTTTTTTAAGTTCTTTGAACATACATAATATAACTGACTTGATATCTTTGCTTAGTTAAGTCCAGTGTCTGGGCTTCCTCAGAGGCAGTTTCTGTTGACTTTTTTCCCCCACGTACATGCCATACTTTCTGTTTCTTTGCATGTCTGTTAATTTTTTAATTGAAATTTAAAAGTAATATAATGCAGCAACTCTGAAAACTAGGTTCCCTCCCCCTTCCTAGGGTCTGTTGCTGTTGCTGTTTGGTTTTTTAGTGACTTTCCTGGATTAATGAATGACTTTTCCAGGGCTAATTTTGTTATATGTGGGTACTGAAGTCTGTTCAGTTAGCTTAATGGTCAGCTAATGATTGGACAGGGATTTTCTTAAGTGCCTGGAACCAGTATGTCTCCCAGTCTTTGCCAAAGGGTTGTTTGTGTGTGTTGGGACTTACTTTGAACACTCCAGGAGGCAGCTTACAAATCTGCTTTGTTCAGAGCTTCAAGGTCAGCAAAAAATGAAACATTAGGGCCTTCTAAAGTCTTTCCTGAGCATTCATACAACCATGTACATACACATGGCCTTCTAGATTCCCAGGAATATCTCAGTGCTTTTCAGAGTTCCCTAATGGACATCTCATTCACCAGTTTTTTCTTTTAAGATTCTTGGTCAGCTTCTTGTCAGCCCCAACTGGTAATACTACCTCAGGGAGCTACAGTGTTAAACAGTTGCCACTGTTGTGGTTTTTTTGGTTTTGTTTTGTTTTGGTTTTTGACCAGTGCTTTAGAGATAAGGCTCTTCACACAGAGCAGGCTCTGATTTAAGTCAAATAAAACAAGCCCAGAGATCACAGGTTTTCAGTGAGCTGCGAGTTTGGTCAAATAGTGACAGTTCTCTGGGGGTGGAGCTTTTAGAGTGTTCCAAATCCATTGTGTCCCCTACAGTGCTAGGCTGGCTGCTGGCTTTCACAGCTACTATAGTTGCGAAGCTGTTAGTTTGTAAGGCTGCTCCAAAACTGGGGTGAAGGGGATGATATTAGGGAAACTAAAATGCCACAGAATTTGTTGTTCTTTCTGCGATTCAGCCTTTTTTCTTGAATAAATGCTTTTTGGGTTGTCATAAACCTTTAGTTAGCATCCAGAGTTTTGAAAAAGTTAATTTTGCCAGTGCTTTCATTATTTTTATGAAGGAGTGGATTTTCCGAAGTCCTTAATCAGTCATCCTGGAAGTGCATATGATGACTTTTAAAGTACTTTGTAAATTATCTGGCTTTTTCTAGTTATCTCTGCAGGAACAGTTTCATGCCTGAGCTCAGTACGATACCCAGAAGCAGAAGTCAAGAATCAATTTTATGTTTCTGTCAACCTCAGATAGTAGACCATATACCAGCTTCATAAACTTTTCATAAAGAAAGTATTATAATGTTACAAGTAAAAGATAAGTAAAGACTTTTTCTGATCTTGATATGATTCTGAGGTAAATATCTATAGAAAACTATAGAAACTGTATACTTTAGTACTCAAATTTTCTGTGTCATTAAATGGGTATGAAAAAAGTCAATTATTTCTCAGAATTTGACTGTGCTAATTGTAGAAATCTCTCTCATTCACTGAAGTATGTTTTGCCTGTTGGTTTTGTAGTTGATGATTAAAAATAAAATCAAATGGTGAGAGAGCTCTTAGACTCATTAGTAATCAGTCAGTAACTGGATGGCTAAAGATTGCTTATCAAATGATTTTGAGAGGCATACCTGGCCCCCAGCCATTTTGAACTAGATGAAGTTTGACTTTGGTACTTTCTCATTGTAGTCTTTCTTCTCTCTGGAGGTCTATCATCCTACTTTATAGATTTCTGTTGTACTTTATTTTTCCCTGTAGTTGGAGATTAAATCAAAATATTGATTGATTGTAATGTAGTCTAATGTAGTGTAAGAGTGTAATTAATAAATTGAGATGTCTTTAAGGATTATGCCTTAAAGAGGTCCTTTAGGAAGAAATGCATTTGGTTGAATGATAAGTAAGCAGTAGAATTGTTGTAAGAGTAGCCCTAGGCGAGGATTGTTGCCTATAAAATGGAGTGTTCATTGTACCCTTATCTTCTCTTTAACTCTGAGTGTTCATTGTACCCTTATCTTCTCTTTAACTCTGAATTCTTAACTTTTCTTGCTCATGGGAGCAATTTTCCCAGGCCTTTTTAGACACATTACAATTGGTTGTCTCGCTTGCCTGAGAGTTAGAAAGATGTGATGATAACCCTAGAATAAATGAAGCTTAGACATAATGCTTTTAACCCTTGAATATAATATCACTGAAATATTTAATAGGATGAAATGAACACATCTTGTTCATAATCAGTCAAATAATTGATAAATTATTGATGAAGTTATAGTAGGCAAATGATTTACAAAGTGTTTTATGCTGATAATATGAAAATACTTGAGTATATTAGTTATAACAGACAAATCTCTTTTTTTGAAAACACTAAAAGAAGATACAACAGAAAAGAAAAGCACCAAACGACCTTCTCAGCAACCTGTGCCTCATGTTGCTCCTCTCTCTCCTAAGCTCCCCAAAACAAAAGTGCATGCCTCTACAGGTAAATAGTATTTACACGTCGCAAGATTGGGAAGAAAAGTCACTCTGCTATCACTTACGTATGCTTTTGAGTGTTGATGTTGGGAGTAGAGGAGTATATTTCCCCAAATCAGTTTGGCAATTAGGCTACTACTTTGGCAGCTTTGTTGAGCACCTCCATTCAGCTTTGTACTGCTAAAAGCTGATAGAAAGAGGCGTAGAAAAACCTAGTACATTTCTCCAGTGAAAGTTTTAAGTGCCCAAGTAGTAAGCAAATGTTAGAAACCAACTGCGTGATCATATTGTAACAAGTAGTTGTGAAGAACTGCATTCCTAAAAAAAAAAAGTACTTTAGTGACGTGTTCATAGTCTTGGTGGCAAGACTGGCAAGGGTTAGTTGCCATGAGAAAAACAGGTGATGTCATTAGAATCAATTTGGATTTCAGGACAGTGTCCATTACTATAAACACCAGGAAGGGGATGGCCATGTGCTTTGTGTTAGAGGTTCGTGGTTCAGTATAGCATGGCTTAAGTGAACTGTTGTTGGCAATTAGGGGATTTTTGACCTTTTAATATTTTTTGAGCTGTAAGTCTATTGAAGATAACTGTCTTTTTTCTTACTGCTTTGTCTTTTTTTTCTTGTAGAAGAAGTATTATCTTCTGAGGGAGATGGCATGCCCACAGAGGAAGAGCCTCCTGAAGAGTTTAAGAACTCACCACTAAAGCCAGCAAGTCCTTTAAGTCCTGCCAGCAGAAGTCCTGTAAGCACTTATAGCCCACTCTCCTGGGACGTTTCTCCAAGTGTGCCAGGCACCCCAACTTTACCACTAGTGGGGAACAAAGCATCCACCAAGAACAATCACCATGAAGTTAAGTTGCAAACACAGAGGAAACCTGAAGGTATATTCAAAAAACAGTGGTTCTCAACCAATGTGTTTATCTTTCCCCTTAAGGTTTCCATGCCCCACAACATCCCCTGGGAGTTTATCACATTGGAGAAAATTGAGGAAGTTGAGTTCTCCCCTTCACGTCATTGTCAGGGCCAAGCTGCTACAGCTGCTCTAGCCCTCATGGCATTACAGCACTGTTTCTGGGGATCTGGATCACCAACCATGTTTCTGATAGAGACTTCTCAGTTTAGTGGTTTTCTATCCATTGTACAAGGGCGAGTCAAAAATTACCCGCACTCTGGCTGTAGAATTTCTGTAGCCAGGGTGCGGATAATTTTTGACTCACCCTCGTAGTTTATCATTTCCTTGGGTACTGTCTGGACTCACAAACCCCGCGTGACTCTGAGGCCTAGAAGGATGCACTCCCTCTTCTTTCTGATGTACTCTTTTCCTTGTCCCTCTCGAGTCCTTTCCTGGCCTCAGCCTGTGTGTGGCTCCCAGATCTGGGCTCTGGCATCCTGTTGCTGCAGCCATTTTCCCATTTTCCACACTGCCAGTCATTCCCTCGGACCCCTCAGGAGAACATGATATGTATAAACAGGACAGCATCCTACTGCTCATTTGGAAAGCACCAGAACTGCCTTCCATGTGCAAAGTTAGCTACTATCCTGTACCCTTTTAAGGAATAAGGATGCTGGGGTGGGGGGGAATAAGTGTTTTGTCTTTTTTCACCAGATAGGCATCTAGGCAAGTTTGAGGAGTAAAGGAAGTATCAACTAACTCTCTTGCCTTTCATAATGGGTATTAGCTATGGGCAACCCCACTGTACACATGCTGTGACAAATTTAATATCTCTCTACCCCCATCTCCTACCCTGTGTAGATTGTCTCTGGTTTTGGAGTGAATTTTGTAGAGGGGCTGAAGATAGATGTTCATATTATAAAGGTAGTGTACCCTGTATTTTCAGATATTTTTACAATATATGAGCTTATGAAGACAGGCCTTCTGAATAGAAGGCTCTAAAAGGTTACTTCTAATGCTGAATATCTCACTTCCAAATGTTTATCTAACACTGCCATGCCAAAGTAGCCTGTTTCAGGGTTTGAGGATGCCTCTGGTCTTCCTAGGAGTGGAAAGACTTAATAGTAATAACATTACTTAATAGTAATAGAAATCATCATCATCTTCATCACTATCTGACATTATATGCCAGGCACATAATATTTTACATAGCTTCATACATTACATCTTTACAACAATTCCTTGAGGTATAGATGCTGGTAAACATTTTCAGGTGAGAAATCTGAGAATTCACTTAACTAAGGTCTCCCAGCTAGAAAGTGGCTTGGCCAGTACAGGAGCTCTGGCTTCAGGGCTGTATTCTTAACCACTGTGCCATCCACATCTCCAGAGAATCGGTAAGCATTTCACTTGGAAGCTGTCTAGAGTTATTACTATTATTTTCCTTAAGTTATTAGAACTGTTACTTAAAGCTGAATTTACCCCTGATTGCCAGTGATGCTCACACCACCTCCTGCCCTGCTCTACCCTGCCCCACCCTGATATTTGAATGAAACAAATTGTTGATTTTTATTATAGGAAAGAAATCCAGTAACATTTTGGGGGATAAAATCGTCACTTCCATTTTATTTATATCATAAATATTTACTGATCTCCTAGTGTATATAAGACAGAGCCATTAAGGAGAAGAGCATTACTGGACTTTGATTATTTTTCACCAGATTCTGATGACAGAAACCAGAAATCCCACAAAAATATAAGTTAATTTAGAGGTATGATTAGCCTTGCCAATAATTTTTTAAATATTAAATTGAGTCTGCCTTGAGTTAAAGGAGAAGACTCTTTCTGTCCGGATTGTTAGAATGCCTTAGGCATGGCATAGTCTATACCATCATCATTTTTAGTTGGGTTGATACAGCTCAGTAGCATTTCTTGGTAGACTAACATTTTTATCTCTGACAAGTAGAAAGTAGGATAGATTTTAGAAAAAAAAAGTTTTTATTTCATATCAAAGTTATACTATTTATAAAGAAAATATATAAAATTCTGAGCTACACAAAAAATTATGAGTTCTTCTATCTTCTGTTTTCCTTTGCCCTTTCCCTGGGTGAATACTCAGACTGCCCCTAAAATGGCCAGAGCCCAGATGATAGGAAAGAAAAGGTGCACTTTTCACTAATTCACACACACAAAAAGATCAAATTTGAGTTGACAATCCTTGTTTAGAGAAACAAATCTTCTTAGCGAATTACAAAACCCATTTCTGTTATCATACACTAACTTTAGAGAGTCAAACACTCTGGTAGAGTAAATGAATACTTGTCTGGACGCAAAGAAATTTTGGTACAACTTAGTGAACAGCACAGCTAAAACTTTTTGAGGTATGCGCACTTAAATTGTTTCATATCTCAGTTACTTCTTTTTTAAACATACAAACCTTCAACCAAAATATCTATTACAATGCAGTGAAACTTGAAGGAGGTATTCAGTATAATGTTAAAGTTACTTCTGACCTTTAAAGTTACTCCTGACCTAGCTAAGCACAAGATTATTTTTGTCTTCAGAATTAAGATAAGCATTTAAGCCTTGAGAGACAGGCACTTATAGAATAAAGTTATGCCAAAAAATATCCATATTGAATACATGGGAGAGAGTCACTAAAAGAACTGATTTGATTCTCAGAGATAATGGGGTTTATTGAAAATTCATTGATTAAAGTGAATAAATTTAAGCAATTATAAAACTGTAAATTCTGGGAATTTCCATTGCAATTAGCTGGTAAAGTAAACCTAATCTGGAGATATCAAGAGGAGAAAGAGAGAAGTTCTTTGAAATACTTAAAGTAAGAAAGCAATAAATTAGCTTAGATTAACCTAATTTAACCCAAGTAACATATCTTTTGCTGTATTTGCCTGTGGCCAAAGAGGCCTCAGATTGCTTAGTCTGTTCTATGATATTTGAAACTCTAAGGTATCTTCTGAGGCTGCTTTTGTTGTTTGGGGGAGGTCAGGTGGGATGTTCTTGGGTAGCCATCCTCAGGTCATCTTTATCTAGGCTTTCACTGTATTTTACCTTGGAGTCCTGGGTCCATGCTGTAGTACTTCACAGTAGGTTCCAGGAATGAGACAATTACTCCCTACTTAACATCTCTTCTTTCAGGATAATAATCAGGTCAAGTATGACTTGTCTTTTATCCCCCCATTGAAGCTCCAAGTTATATAGCTGTACCTGACCCCAGTGTCCTGAAACAAGGCTTCTCTAAGGACCCTTCAACCTGGTCTGTGGATGAAGTGATACAGTTCGTGAAACATAAAGATCCTCAGATATCAGGCCCCCTCGCCGACCTCTTCAGGCAACATGTAATGTATCTTTTGATCCGGTTTTCCTGCTGTAATGACTTTGAATGACCTCTCCGCAGGCCCTCGAGTTGGATACTGATTAGTGTGGATGGTGGGGGAACCCTATCAACTGATTTTTCCATATGTGAGAAAGTTTACTTTGCCCAAATTTAGACCCTTAAACGGTAGAGGCTGGATCTGTACTTTAAATGGGTATCCAAGTACATAAAATACTACAAGTCTTCAAGTTCTCAAGAGAAGATGATTTGGCATGGCCACTCTCAGATGTCTTCTCTTTTGTAACAACAGCTACAAGGATCCTCCTCCCCACCTGCTCCCTGCTTGGCCCCAGGACCATGAGTAGGAGGGAGTGATCACAGCTGTGACATGGTAGCCTCCTTGTTATCATGCCCCATGATTCAATAACTATATAAGATTAAGTGCAGCTTTATTTTAAATAGCAGCTCATGAAAAGCAAATAATGTGTACATGACATAAATTGCTTAATTAAGAAAATAAAGAATTTTAGGAGGATTCCTTATGTCTGTTAAATAATGTTTATAGTCTTTTCTAACAAATCAGATTCATGACCAAATATCTGTGTATCCTTTTTGACATTGTAAGAAAATCAGTAATAAGTTTTAGTATCTAATTAGCTTCATACAACTAACTGAATAGCTTTCAAAATAATAACAACACTGTATATAGCACATTTACAGTTTGCATTAATGCTGATATACGCATATTCTCAGCCTTTCTGAGAAAGTTAATGACCATTTGAAATTCATTTCTGCAGTTCATAGTTTCTACCCTTTGTCATAGATATGTGGTATTTTATTCAACACATAGTATTTAAAATCAGATAGTTTGATGCAAAGGCCATTTTTCAAAGATACTGGGTTAAATTTCCTTTTTCTTAAAATTTGAAGTGAATTTAGAAATTTTCAAATGATGCTTCACGTATAAGTTATATTTTTAATAGTTTTCAGGAAATAAATGCATATATAGAGAATATATATTGAGAGTGTACAGCTGCTCTCTATTTTACATGTTCTTATATGTAAGTAACTTGACAAAATATGAAATCAGTATTAATTACAATTTCTTTCTCTTTGTAGGAAATTGATGGGAAGGCTCTGCTACTACTCAAAAGTGATGTGGTAATGAAGTATATGGGGCTGAAGTTGGGGCCAGCCTTAAAGTTATGTTACCATATTGAAAAACTTAAAGAAGGAAAATTTGATTAAAAAAATGTATAAGGTTAGATTAGACATAATTTTCAGTTGTCTTTAACTTTTTAATTTAAAAGTATTTTTATTCTTGTAGCAGTTTTTGTTTTGTAGACAGTTCCTCTAAAACTATGTTATATCCAGAATTGCAGAACTACATTACAAGTCCAATCTACTTCTTTAAAAGAAATTAACGTTAGTATTAGCATATTCAAATTGGCAGTTCTTTATGTCTTTTTATTATTTTACACTTTGCAGTTTATTATTTTATTGTACAGTTTACAAATATACTTCATGCAGGAAACAGAGAAACACCTTTGATTTTGATTAATGTTTATATATAAAACCAAAACAGCTACATCCCAAAGGGGAAAGTATCAGGGACTGACAGTCTCTCTAATGGAATCCATGAGAAGTTTTCCTTAGAAAAGAATTTAAAGATGCAACTGTAGATATCATCTCTTTTTCAAATATTTTGTCTGTTACTGCAGTGTTCTGTTCGTGTTCTACCAATTTCCGGAAAGGGAATAGCCATATAAATTACTTTCCTTTCGTTACTATCTCTCT